>NC_056747.1:1259012525-1259125025 GCF_019279795.1 Protopterus annectens | reverse complement strand
GAGTGTCATAACATAGTTAGGTAGGGGTTTGAATCCTGCAAATGCTCAGTGTGTGTGGAGGGGGTTAGTGTGTGTGCATGTCTGTATGAAAGAAATGTCCCTTTTGCCAACTAGGAGAACACACTACAGGATGCACATTCCCCTTTCTAAACACTGATGATGTCAGCACCCTATAAGTAAAGCAGGAGAAGGGAAACCTCCCAGTAATGCGAATAGCGCGCTCTGCTAATGCGTCCGTCTCGAGTGTCATAACATAGTTAGGTAGTGGTTTGAATCCTGCAAATGCTCAGTGTGTGTGGAGGGGGTTAGTGTGTGTGCAAGTCTGTATGAAAGAAATGTCCCTTTTGCCAACTAGGAGAACACACTACAGGATGCACATTCCCCTTTCTAAACACTGATGATGTCAGCACCCTATAAGTAAAGCAGGAGAAGGGAAACCTCCCAGTAATGCGAATAGCGCGCTCTGCTAATGCGTCCGTCTCGAGTGTCATAACATAGTTAGGTAGTGGTTTGAATCCTGCAAATGCTCAGTGTGTGTGGAGGGGTTAGTGTGTGTGCAAGTCTGTATGAAAGAAATGTCCCTTTTGCCAACTAGGAGAACACACTACAGGATGCACATTCCCCTTTCTAAACACTGATGATGTCAGCACCCTATAAGTAAAGCAGGAGAAGGAAACCTCCCAGTAATGCGAATAGCGCGCTCTGCTAATGCGTCCGTCTCGAGTGTCATAACATAGTTAGGTAGTGGTTTGCATCCTGCAAATGCTCAGTGTGTGTGGAGGGGGTTAGTGTGTGTGCAAGTCTGTATGAAAGAAATGTACCTTTTGCCAACTAGGAGAACACACTACAGGATGCACATTCCCCTTTCTAAACACTGATGATGTCAGCACCCTATAAGTAAAGCAGGAGAAGGGAAACCTCCCAGTAATGCGAATAGCGCACTCTGCTAATTCGTCTGTCTCAAGTGTCATAACATAGTTAGGTAGGGGTTTGAATCCTGCAAATGCTCAGTGTGTGTGGAGGGTGTTAGTGTGTGTGCAAGTCTGTATGAAAGAAATGTCCCTTTTGCCAACTAGGAGAACACACTACAGGATGCACATTCCCCTTTCTAAACACTGATGATGTCAGCACCCTATAAGTACAGCAGGAGAAGGTATGTGGCATGGACAATGACTGAGTCATGTGTATCCATGCCTCTGACTGACCTGTATGCTTGTGTTATGTGGTGGACCATAGTGCCCCACGGGCATATCACTGTGACCTTCACCTTGTCCAGCCTGGTGAGCATGACCTCACTGTACCGGACAATAAAGGTACCTTACACAACTGTGGCAGGTGTGTTGTCTAGCCGTACAGGCTGTGACTGTTTGGCACACAGGATTTGTGTGCTATGTGTTATGCGTGATGTGTTCAGGCATAACGTATGCCTATGTGCCAGCTGCAGAGGTGTCTGCCGCTCAGGCAGCATGCTATTCTTAGGCTCCACGAATGGCCCAGTGTGTCCACGTGCTCGTATTGCTGTCAGTGTAGGTCTACATCAGACTGGTATTGTAGTCACTGTAGTATTTCATGCCACCTGACAGGTTATGCCAGTACTGGGTTCAGAGTGCTTAGTCCCCAGTTAGGCTATGTGGTTCCATCTCATACATGTGTTGTACGTCCTTGTGTAGGGGAGAGGGTTGACTGTGTACATGTGGCAGCTGTGACATTGCCACATGACCCACATATTCCACAACTGTACCATAGAGGTGACTGACAACTGACCTTTGCACATGCTACCATAGTATTGTGATTGCCATGGTGATTAACAGCACATAGGGCCAATGAGGAACAAGGTACATAGGTTCATAGGTTCATACTAGGCTATCTGCCCTAGGGCATTTATAAACCTAGCCAGAATGTGTTTGGCTGTCGCCATCCATTGTAAATATATCTTGCCATGCCCTTTTTCGAGGTTAGTATACTGTGCCTCTGTCTAACAGTGACACAGAAGTGATACCTGGGGTAAACCTACGATGTCCCATCCACTCATCAAGATTCCTCTTGAAGAGAGTCAATGAGGGACTCTGCCTAACCTTGACTGGGATTTTATTCCAGAGTGAAGTGAGCCTCTGGGTTATGAATCTGTCCCTCCAGCATGTCCTATTTATTTCAGTGCTGAGGTTTAGGTCTCTCAAGCGTGTAGCTCGATGGGATTTGGATATTCTCAGGTGCAGCATGCCCATTAAGTCCGGGTTTGACATGGCTTTATACATCAGGCACAGATCGCCTCTGAACAGGCGGTATGCCACTGAGTAGAGCTGGAGTTTCTTTAACCGGTCAGCATATTGCATCTGTTTGAGCCCTTTGATCCTCTTGGTGAGGTACTTTTGGGCTCTTTCCAGTTGCTGCAGGTGTCTGGTAAGGTACATCCCAACAGGGGCATTGTACTCAATTATGAGATTGCTATCAACTTGGGTCCCCAGGTCTCTAATTACTTCTTCTGTACTTAATGGATTACCACCTATGTGGTACTTTGTGGGCACTTTGTTTGTGCCAAAAGGGATGACTATACACTTTTTTGCATTCAGCTTGAGGCCATGGCTCTGGCACAAGTTGTCTGTTTCTATGAGGCCCTTTTGGAGGATGCTTGTGTCGGCTGGAGAGTCGATTATGGCGTCCAGTTTGCAGTCATCTGCAAATCTGGTCAGCCACAGTCCTTCCGTGTTGGCCTGTACCTCCGATAAATATATACCAAACAAGAGAGGTCCCAGGACTGAGCCTTGTGGGACACCACTTGTAACTGGTTTGGAGTCTGGCATGGCTCCAGCAATTCTAACCATGTGGGTTCTGTCCTTGAGCCAGTGTGCAATCCATCTAGTGACATAGGGGCTTATATTTAAGCTGGCGAGCTTCTCTAGAATGCCCGAGTGGGGTATTGTATCGAAGGCTTTTGCGAGGTCCAGGTAGGCTGTGTGGACCACCTTCCCCTCGTCAATGGCCTTGGTGACTGTTTCAAAGAAATCAACCAGGTTTGAGAGGCAGGATCTGCCCTTAACAAAGCCAAACCGGGTATGATCCAGTGTCTGTAGGTCCCCAATATCTTTATTTATGAGGTCCATGATGATCCTTTCCATAGCTCTGCAGACCGAGCTAGTCTGGCTTATGGGGCGATAGTGTCCAGGATCTGTTGAGGCACCACCTTTCTGTAGAGGGACCACTGTTGCTGTATGCCACTCTTTGGCCACATATCCTGTAGTAAGGCTGGGATTGAACAGTAGTTTTATGTTTGGTTGTAGCTCTTCTTGGAGTTCATGTAGGACACAGCCCGGGACACTGTCTGGTCCCATTGATGCAGTGTTTATTGCTTTGGAGAGGGCGGCTCTTACCTGAGCATCTGAGATGTCAGGGGGGCAGCACTCTGCTGGGATAAATATTTGCCCTTTCGGTGTGGAGGGGGGGAGTTTGCGCTGAACCTGTCAGCTAGAATGTTGGCAATGTCTGTGGGTTTGGTGTTTCTGTTGACATTTTGGACTACCTCTGAGCATATCTGGGAATTACCACCCAGGTTCTTAACATAACTAAAGAAAGCCTTGTGATTATCCTTGGTGTCCTGTGCAATTTTCTCTTGAAGCTGGCCTTAGACAATCTTATGAGTGCCCGTAGTTATTTGCTAATACTGATCAGTGATGCCTTCCCTTTTTGGGATTTTGCTGTATCATTTATTAGCTTCCTCCTTCTATTGTGTAGTTTGTTTATGGCTGGGGTCCACCAGACAGGACGTCTGCCTTTGGAGGATTGGGTCTTGGTTTTATTCAGGATCGCATGATCCATGCATTCCTGAATGTGTCCATAGAAATGCGTTTATAGAGGAATCTGCGGTCTGGTCTGTAGTTTCCACAGGCCCGGGGGCTTTGAAGGTTTCCACCTCAGTTTTGAGGAGTGTGAATTTGCTTTAGAGAAGTTGTTCACTGTGGTTTTCTGGGCAGGGGGTGGGGTCGGGATGTGAATATCCAGTGAGATTAGTTTATGGTCTGATCTTACCAGTGAGGGATACACTTCTGGTCTGGAGCATAGAGTCCCCATGTTGGTGATGATCAGGTCCAGTATGTTTCCCCTTCTTGTGGGAGTGGTAACAAGTTGTTCCATAGCATTTGAGCTCATATATTCTAGGAATCTTTGGGCTAGGGTGTTGGAGCTAGAGTCATGCTCCCAGTCTATGTTTGGGTAGTTGAAGTCGCCCAATATAATAGTGTTTGGAGAGACCTTCATATTTTCCACTGTTCTCAGGAAGGCCAAGTGCAGTTCTTGGGTTTGGGAGGGTGGTCTGTAGCAGGCTATAACCTGGAAGGCAGTTTCACCCATTGTTAGTTGCACATGGATAGTCTCTGATGCTTGGTGCTTTGCCACCAACCTGGAGGTGTGGGTATCTTTGATGAATATCAATACTCCCCCTCCTTTTGTGGTTCGTTCCACGTTTTGGGGCTGAAAAGCATGGTATGAGGTATAACCTGGTAGTGCTGGGGTGCTCTCAGTAGCCCTGAACCAGGCATCTGTTACTGCACAGATATCGATGTTCTCCATGCTAAGGAGAGTTTCGAGTGCATGCATCTTGAGGTTTAGACTTCTGGCATTGGGTAGCATTACTCTTAGTTTCTTATCCCTTGTGATACCTATGAAGGTGGGTTTGTCATTTGAGCCTTGCCTAACAAAGGCACTATGGGGTAGGAAGAGCCTTTGCCAATATCCGAAAGCCCAGGGTGACAGGTGCAAGCCGTCCCTAGCGAAGCAGGTGGTTCAACAGAAGATGAATATGTGAGGGTGTAGTGCCTGTGATTAGTTAGCAGTAGCATATATGACTGCTCACGTGGACAAATGCCAGGTAAGTCATATGCAATGTGTCACAGGCAACGTACATGTGAACAGGACAAACAGTGACATTCTGTCAAGTGAGACATGGACATACATATAGTAAGCTATGCAGATGTCACTAGGAGTCCACAGAAGCTCTGTAACTATGCATTGCAGGTGGGATCAGTATTCCAGGGTAATTGCAAGCAAACATGCATGCAAACAAAGCTACAGTAAGCAGGACTGCATGTAGTCCATTGTACAACAAACAAGCTGTACCACTTACAGTAGGTAACACTGCAAATATGCAGGCAGTATGCACACGTACATGGAAATACACAGGTCAGATGGCTAGGGTCCAGTCTCAGCGCACACAAGTGTACAGACCATGTACTGTCAGGATGTGCAATAACTGGATGGAAACCCATGTGCTCATACCTGCAGTAATACACATGTCAAATAACATACACTGAGCCTTCACTCAGTGGTTCCATACTTAGTAGGATGTATGCTACCTGGCCTGCCACCACAGTATCCCTGACATGTATGGGGACTCTCCCTCCTGTGACAGTTAGTTTTGTGTGTTGGGGCTGTCTAGCATGGTATGAGATGTGAGCTTGCAGTGCTAGGGTGCTCCTGTGTGTCCTGTACCAGTCGTGTAGTACTGCACACATATCAACATCCTCAAACATCCGCATTGCAGAGTCCAGTGTGGGCAACATGCCACTTGCAGTTTACATGTCCGTCATTGCGTATTAATACTTTCATTACCTTATCCCCTGTGCTACCTATGTATGTAGCCTTCTGTTGACATCCTTACCACCAGTATGCCAACATGTGCAGATGATACACTATGGTACTTACCATGGGTGTAGACAACAGAACAAGACAATCATACCCTTACTGCATCAGGCATGCTGGGATATACCCACAATTATATCAGCACACAGTACTGTTAACAACATGATACTATTACTACACATCTATGTAGTCACCCTGTGCATCAGCAACATGTTAACCTGTACCTGCACTGATGTTACAGATTGCAGGAGGTGGCACAGTTTCATCATATGCACAGGGTGTGAACTTGGTATGCCTGAGTCAGCCACCAATACCACCAATTGACATGTATATGTACGTGTGTTGGTGAGGGACAGCAGTACAAGGTGGGGCAATGTTGATGCAGTGTGTGCGTGTATGCGGTAGCCCTAGGTGTTGTCAATTCGCATGTGTGTATGGATGCACACAGTTCCACCTCATGGCTGCCATATACTGGTGTTTGTGGACAGCCACAGACTGTACCTGCCAGGTCATACAGATCAGTGTCTCTGGCCACGGACACGGTACCTGTGCCTTGCAGGGGTGCTACGGACTGTATCCAGTACCAACCCAGACTGGGTACTGTCATCAGAAGCAGGTGTTCATTGACTGGACACAGATCCCTGTCGGGCCTGGCCAGAGCCATGTGCACGTGGTCTCCTGGGGCCGTCTGATGACAGCACAGACCCAGCATTGCTGGGGCTGCTGCTGGCACTATGGGGGCGGCCGCGGTCCTGTTGTCGTCCGTGATGACTGCCAGCTGCTGCTGTTGCTGGCATACACCCACGTCGATGCCTCAACCGTCCATCACCCTGGCTCATGGACATGTAGTTGTGGAACCGGTCGAATATGTCCCCACAACGTCTGTCTATGACATCGGTGAAATTACGGATGGCAGCCGCAATGTCACGCATACTGTCAGTCATGGCTGTGCGACATGCTGTCAGCTCCCTCAGACCCTGTCTGGTGTACCGTTCCATACGTGACTGTGCCTGCATGACAGCCCGAAACATAGCTGAGGTTGTAAGACCTCTGTGGGCGCGTCTGACAGGGGCAGTACGCCCACGGATGCTCCCACGAGAACCCCTGGACATCTGTCTGTGTGGTACCATCTCAGGGCCATGCCCACGGCTGCTGTGTGGGGAGGTATGTGCCACAGATACCACATTACCCTGGTCAATGCCCATTGTATGCTGTCCATCACCTAGGGACATTGGTGACAAAGGGTGTATTGGCAGGATAACTATGCGCATTGATGGGGTTGACAGCTGTGTACTGTCAATCGGCTGACCAATGATGGACCCTGGCATACCTTCCTGTGCCATTACACAGATGTCATCATTATCAGTACCCATGGCACCTGATTCAGGTTCCCTGCTGCATGACACCAGAGCAGCACCAGAACCTGTGGGAGGGAAACAGGAAACACAGTTTACAATGTCTACACAATATTACCAGTAATGCACACATCCACACATGCACAGGTCCAGACATGCACACATACACAGGTGCACACATGCACAGGTGCACATATGCACACATGTGCACACATGCACACGTGCACGTGCACACATGCACACATGTGCACATGCACACATGCACAGGTACACACATGCACACATACACATGCACACAGTTGCACACTACTCAGTATGTGTGATATCAACACACAGACACACCTGCATGCATACACAGAGCACTACTATGTGAGCCTAATATTACTATTACTATCAAGACTATTAAAGGTATTGTTAATACACACTCACCAGCATGGATAGGCTGCATTGCTGTTACACCGGAGGGACCTGCAGAAGTGAGGAAACTAATGTCAGTGGGCACAACTGTGCCATTGTTACTGAGTATGATACAGGTCAGTAGTACAACAGTCGCCTTACACAGGTCAGCTGCTGATATTGAGGATATCACACTTGCACATTAAATACTATGATGACAGCTACAAACCAAGGACACACCTCACACATGCATTAACTACCAGTGTACACAACAGTCAACTATACATATGGCATATTACCTGCACGCTCATAGTCTTGCTGCTGCGTGGCTCCAGCCTCCATCATAATGCATGTCTGCTGCTGTTGTTGTTGCTGGCGGACTGGAGCCACTACACTCATGAGTAGTCCCTCCAGTCTGGTGAGTGGGGGATGTGTAGCCACCCCACCACCTGTGGCGACCTGTTGCCTGTGGATATCTGACGCACGCTGACGGACATTTCTGATTAAATCACTGCAGTGATGTCGTACCTGCTCATATGTCCTATTATGCGTGCCTATGTCATTTACCTGACGGACCAGGTCTTGCCACAGTGCAGCCCTCTCCTGCTGATTCTGGCTGGTGCGGGAAAAGAGTATTGCATAATCCCGCACCAGGCACTGGTGTATCTCCTCATCCTCAGCTGCGGAGTAAGCTGGATTTCGCGGGTGAGCCATGTTCCTGAAAAAGAAAATAACCTGATATCAGCAATATATGTCAACAGAATTTGGCACACATACTACACATGCTACTCGACTGTTATGATACAACATATCTCACATATATAGCATCTGTCTGTCTATTGGTGGATACACATGTAAATGGCCAGGTATCAGTGCTCAGCCAGCAACTGTGCAACAGTACCTGGCACACTCCATACGACATACTATCAAACCCCAGCAGTCAGAACACTGATTCAGGTCCAGAGCACCTCCTCACTCTGGGGGTTTGTATCTAGGTACTGTATGGCCTACATCATCAACTACTGTGAGCTGATCACAAACTAATTGCCCTGGATATACATATCCCACCTCCACCACCAGCACAAACGACTATAGTGAATAACATTGCAAATGCAAACTTTACACTTTGTAACAGTGACATGGTATCCTTTCAGCCCACTGGGCCAGTGGAAGACACAACCCACAATGCTGACCCCTACACAAATGCTTTCTACGGACATCTCCGAGAATGCATGGATCATGCAATCCCATATTTGACCAAGACACTCTCCACAAAGGGACAGCATCCTGTCTGGTGGACCCCAGCCATAGACAGATTGTATTACAAAAGATGGAAGCTACTGCAAGACAGAGCATAATTCCATAAAGGGAAGGCATGTCTGAGCAGCACTAGTAAGGATCTATTTTCCCTCATACAAACATCCATGGGCAACTTTGAGAGGGAAATCAAGAGGGACACTACAGATAACCAGAAGGCCTTCTTCAGTTATGTTAGCAACCTGGTCAGAATCCCTCCACTATGCTCATAGTTAGTACACAACAACAAATAATTCACCGAAACCACAGATATTGACAACATTGTGGCAGACAGGTTCAGTGCAGGTGTCACCCCTCCCTCTCCCCCAAAATAAGACATAGTTATCCCAGCTGACTGTAACCTCCCTGTCATCACAGATGTCCAGGTGAGAGCCGCCCTCAGGAAAGCAGAATACACAACATGACTGGGACCTGATGGTATCCCCGGTTGCATGCTACATGAACTCCAACAGGAGCTAAACACACATATAGAAGTGCTATGTAACACTAGCCTGACTACAGGATATGTACCTGTACACTGGCGCACAGCAGCAGTGGTTCCACTCCACGAAGGAGGCACCTCAACATACCAATACAATACAACACAATACAATACATTACAATACAATATGCTATTGCCCCTGGGACTACAGCAGCATACTGTTCTGCTACCCTGACCATTGTGACACATGTGGTGTGATGGTACCTGCTGCTGTCACACAGTTACACAGGGTGACTCATATGGCATATTACCTATCTGACTAACATTCAGCAGGGGTGTGTGTGACATGTACTCATGGGGAGTCTTGCTTCTTAACACTGTGTGGTTTATTGCAGGGTATGATTGCAGGTGATTTGAAATGGGGTATGGTACTCCAGTTTTGACACTGGTGTTCACTCCATGTCTTTGTCACCAGGCACCTGTTGCAATACATCTGTACACATGTGCCTCACTCAGAATATATATACATCTCTCTCTCTCTCTCTCTCTCTATATATATATATATATATATATATATATATATATGTATGTATATAGATATATTTATATGTATATATATATATATATGTCTGTATACATATACACATATATATATTGATGTACATATATTGCTATAGATATGGAGAGGGGGGGTGTGACACAGAGGGGGTGAGAGTGACAGAGGGGGTGGGACAGGGGGTGTTGAGGTCGTCATATCAGTCATACCTGTAGATTGTCAGATCAGTCTGTCTATGTATATGTATCTACATATATCTATATCTGTATGTGTGTATTACATATATATGTTTGTACATATTCTATCTATCTATCTACATCTGTCTATGTATTCCTACATCTCTCTCTCTATGTATGTATACATATATGCATATTATATATATATATATATATATATATATATATATATATATATATATATATATATATATATATATATATATATATATATATATATATATATATATATATATATATATATATATATATATATATATATATATATATACATACATACATATTTTGACATACATACGTATCCATATGATAGACAGGTATATCAACATGTTTGTCTACCATACTGTATACACACACTAACATACTGCTAAACATACATAACTGTGAAACCTACTTTGTACATTGCACTACAACCTACATTCAACCTACATTGATATGTGCACATAGATGCTCTCACATACAAATGTATGTACAGCCTTCACTGATAGTTGCTCTATGTCCCCTGCCCTTTGCACATCTTCATATACATATGGATACAGACCAATGACACATATGGAGGGTTCACAGTATGTAGACCTTTATAGTATTACTTTACATTACCTGTGTTTGTCACAGCTGCTTGTGTTGCCGTCTGGTTTTGTGTCCTGCTGCTCCACTTGCCAGTTGTCAGCTTTCAGGTGGCTGTTGCTGAACAGTTTTGTTTGTGTATGTTTAATTTCGTTTTTCTCTGTCTCTGTCTCTGTCTCTGTCTCTCTCTCTCTCTCTCTCTCTGTCTCTCACTTCCTCCTCAGGGTGCGATGAAGGTATTGCATGTGTGGACTGGGAGTACAGCATACTTTTGTAGGTATCTGCATATGTCCATGTGATGGCCTCTGCACCAATTGTTAGCCAGCATTTGCTAATTGCATGCAGCCAGTTGTGTACTGATTGCAGTTCTCACTGTGATTTCAGAACAGTGCTATAAAAAGGTATGTGAGATAGGCGTAGCCCTTTCAGATTTTAAGGGCAGGGACCATGCTGGTATGCTGTGGACAATGTTCTGTGAGTGTAAAGGTTGGTATCTCTCTCATATTTCCAGCTGTGTTGTAGATTAACATTTCTCCATTCATTTCTCCAGTTTCCTGTACTAACTGTGTATGTACACTGACACCTACGACTGCTACTACTGTTAATGTGTGTGTGTGTGCCTTCCTTGCACTTTGTTGCTATGGCTTCAATATTTGCCCTTTACAGTCACTACTTGTATGCCTGCTAGGTGTCCTGACTGTAGTGTGCTGCTGTGGCTTTCCTATTTTCCATGTACATTCACACCTTGGAATGCTTGCTATATCTGCTAGGGTGTTACAGCATGCAGTGTGGTCTGGCCATGGTGTGGGCCTTGACATTTATTAGGGTATTTGAGTATGCTGCTGAGCAGGCCCCAGAGACTCTCAGGTGCATCTGTTATCTGCCTCATGGAATGGTACATATCAGTGGGGTACACCCATTAAATTGTCTGGTATGCTGCAGTTGTGACTGTGGGATAGCATGAGCATATGTATTACTACACTTTTTCTGCCATGCAAGTGGTGCATACTTTCAGGACTCCATAGTTACCATTGCATGTGTTGTAACACCTTTCTGCCTACTGTTTGTACATTTCACATGGAGTCTGTGGGACATCCCTGTAACTCATTCATTGTTGCTATGTCTAGGCTCTTAACTATTCAAATATGGTGGTGTCAGACCTCTCGTGTACAAATATTTGCAGGTTGTCCACATTTCTACCTCATATTTTGGTCAATATCTCATGCACAGCTTTTTCTGGCAAATCACTCTGGGCTCAAGTCAGAATATAGTGACAAACTTTTAAGTTTCAGACTTCATACCCTTCCAAACATCCCACAAAATGCAGAACCTGTTATTCTCTGAACTGTCTAAGTTTGTTGTAACATTATTTGTAATGTGTCCCTGGTTTTGGCCCTTTGCTCCACATATTTTATTACTTGGTCCGGATGTGTTCCTGTAAGAGGTTGTGGGGTATGGGCAGTGATTATCCTGCTGTGAGTATGTGTGTGGCTTGCATGGTGCTACAGTGACATTATTACCTACTAGCTACCACCTAGCATGGCTGTTTCTGTTCACACACTACTATCATAGATATCCACTAGATTTGACAGTAAATATACATGACATGCTTTGTGTACTACACGTCCTATATTCCCTTTACATTCATTCCTACTATTACATGATATATTTATTTTAGCACAATGTTCTTGTATAACAGTCATGGCTTAGTGGTAAGTCATGCAGACTACTGTTTCCAAGGTCCTGGGTTCGGGACTGACAGTGGGATTTTATTTTGATTTTGAACTGACTACAGGACCTGTCAATCAGAGTGACTAAGGCACTTTTAAGCAGTTGTAACCGGGTTAGCGCTGGTTTGCGTGGAGCTCCCGCATGCGCACTGGCGTTCAGCTCTGTGCACACCTGCTTACAACCGCTTAAACGTGCTTACTCTTGCACACACCCGCGCTATTTTCTTTGAAAGAAATGAAAATGGGGAGACAGGAAAGTGGTGAAAAAGGGGTCACAAAGAGGGTAAGACAGTAGGGAAACAAGCTTGGGTTTTGCAGGAGGGATGTAGGTAGGGCCCATAGCTGCCCATTTCATCATCAGCAACAGCTGTGCATATGTTTGTAATTTGGTGTGACATTTGATACCTTCCACCCCTGAGAGAGGTGTAAGAACAACAATAATACTTGTTGTACAGCCAATTGTAATTGATAGTTTCCATGTCCGGCAGACATATGTGCGGAATGGGCAGCTATGTATGGGGCGTAATTTTTTGTGGGTACAGAGTGCCCTTTTTTTTTTTTCAGGTGAGAGTGGTATGTCAGGTGAAGGAAGTCGGTATAGCTGGGGAGGTAGGTTGGGTAGGTCAACAGACAAGACAAACAAGACGCATACAGGGGCGGTGTATGACATGTGTGGGGGTGTACACAATTGACGGGACGGATGTTTGGATATCCAGAGCCCATGAGCCCACAGATGGCAACAGTGGAACTGATATCCCCACCCATGGGCAGTTGCCACTGTTCCTTCACTGCCCAGGATGGGGCTGTGCTGGGGGCTGTGTAGGCCGGGCAACAGGCATGCCCGTAAGTTGTGCCACCTGTGCCTCAAGCTGGCGTAGGGGCCCAAGAACAGAGTCCTGGATCTCCCTACGCACCACAGTCCGGACGCTACGGAGGGTGAGTGGTGGTTCTCCTCCGGCCATGCTTGCAGAGGGGGGACGGGTCCCATCCCCTGCAGCGCTTCCACCCACAGGTGGCACAGGGCCACCGGAGGAGGGTCCAGACTGGGCACTAGTGCCAGGTGCACTCGCCAGCTGAGGTGGGAGAGGTGGGTCCGCTGGAACCCGCCTTCCCTGTCGTCCTATGTTTTGCATTATGTCATGACAGTTTGGGTTAGTAACATACAATACCATTTGCAATTAGTTGTAACAGCATGCATTAGTATTCCCATTAACCAAACACCCAGATATTCACACCATTGAACAGTGAGCATAACACATGCATAATTTGAACAGCAATACACAGTCCAACAACATGCAGGGTTGATTGATGGCAACAGGCCATCAAGTTTGGATGTATGAACAGGGCAGATGCATTAACGGACATGCAAATATTTATGACCCAACAGGACAAATGTCCAGGGGTGTTAATTGTGATTGCACATACCAATTTCATGTGGAATGGATTATATGTGGTTATAGGGTGGGGTGAAGAAAATATTATTAACACCTTCGAATACCAATACATATGCTGTACATTTCTAATAGCTACAGATATATACACACTACTGTTCTAACTACAGTTTCCTATATGATAACTACTTCCATTTGGTGATAGGACTGTTACTGCTACATCAATATACATTTTATTGTTATTCATGCACGTTCATATCTGGCTTTGTTCAGCTACATCATCCTGCTACATTTGCTTTATATAGCTATAGACAACTGTGGATGTTTGATATTTCAGACAATCATACTATCTGCATATTGCAGACTGAGAGCAACATATCCAGATTTTGGGATACACATTCCAGCTGCAGCAACACTTTGGACACATTTTGCAGTTTGGTTCTACTTGTCACATTCATTTCATTCTGTACTGACTGCAGTATACTTTATTCAGGGGTTATTACTACTTTATTGGTGGATTCATAACTCTTTCTCACACTCTCTCACTTGTTTTCATTTTACTATTCAGGATGGTACTTACTTCTAGGCTTTATTGACATGTTTTACCTGTAGTTATTACAATCCTTTCCAGCAGTCTCACTTCTGTCATGTTTCAGTATTTTAACAGGGATATATTTCACACATGTGATTTGCTCATCTTCTGCAGCTGTACTTTTCAGCCTGCTGCAGGTTGTGTACTATTATATTACAAGTGGGGCATCTTTATTTCAAACTTTATTTCAGACATTTTCATTTTTCTGTTTGGACTATAGACTGCAACGCACTTTTCTAATCAAGCAATACTTGCAAACACTTTTACACTGTTACTTGCACATTTTATTACTTAGTGACTACACTGCACTCTTTTGCTGACTGTCATACTTTGATATTTCTTTACAGTTACTGGGAGTGGATTACTGACCTGCCTGGTGGCGCAACCGCACCAGCCTATCGCCATAGGCTCTGCGGTTCGCAGAACGGGCACCTGCAGCTGTAATATAAATGAAGTAATATTGGAATACACATCTCCATAATATCAGCTGATTTAATTTCTTACATACATAATTAAATGTAACTTACTCAGTAGTGGGGTGTTGGGCATTTGCCGGGCCTCCTGTATCCAAAGGTTCAATTGGTCCTGCTTGCATCTCTTCAGGTCCGCATGGTGGTGACGGACCTGCTCACCAGTCCTTGGAATCCCTGTGGCACTGGTGAGATCATGAGCCAACTGGTCCCACGCCTCAGCCCTATATGCTCCCCACAGGACCTGGCCCTGCATGAGTTGGGCCTCATGATTGTGGACTAGGAGCCAGACCATGTATCTGGACTCCTTAACGCCCCACCTCTGTGCTCGAAAGCAACTACCCTCACCTAAACCTGACATTCTGGCTGCAAGTCAGTTCTACAATCGTTTATGCTGTGTATTCCCGCCTATGGGGCTTATATATGCCAGTTTTCCCGCACTTATCTGTGATTGGCCATTTTGGAATTGTATCCACTTCACAAAACCTGCTTTGTCATGCTCCACTTTCTATTCATTCCTATATATGTGCTATTACTGCATTTCTGGGTACAGCTGTCGTGGCTTAGTGGTTCAGTACCTTGACTATGGTGCATGGTATCCTGGGTTTGAACCTGCCCACTGCTTTTTATATTTTATGACTGTCTAGACAGGCTAGGGGGTGTGTCTGTGTAAAGGCAGTTTTGTTACAGCTTGCTCAACGTTGCCCGTCGGTTAGCTTGTTAGCGCTGTGCGCAGCTCCACACAAACGGGGTACGCTGGTTTACGCCCCATTTGGCTGTCATCACGCATATTACGCTCAGCTCAGCTAGGAGCACACAGTTTCAGTGTGTTAAACCACTGCTCAGCTACGGGCGCTCATTTTGCACCTGTTAAACCACTGCTCAGCTACGGGCAGATGCACTCACCTTGTTAAACTATAGCTCAGCTATAGGCACATCTCGCATTTTTTATTGTTTTGTTACCTCACATTTCTTCAAAATAAATGGACTATTTCATTACATTTTACATAAAATGTGATTTTATATGTGTACATATTTGTCAGGGACTTGTTTCGTGCTTATTTTACTAAAAATAAAATTGATGTTGTGGGGGCTCGAACCATGGATGCCTGCTCTTCAGCCAACGTCTCTACCGCTACGCTATTGCTTCTTGGCTTACTTTGCATATTTAGTTCTTATATGCTTTCCCACTGACTGCTAACTGTGGCTGCGCTACGGGCACGTCCGCACAAACGAGCGCACTCATGGGCAAACATTTTTATGATTTAACAAAAATATATAACGTGTTAATTTATATATTTTCTGTTCATAGTCTGTGGGGGCATGTGCTGTGTTGTGTTTATTCACATTTCCATGGACTCTGTCATGGGTGTTTACTTTGGGCACTTTTACTCTTCTGGGGGCGTGTCCACTTGCAGGGCTCGGCCTACGGACACGCCCCCTACTGTCTTACACGGACCGTGTTAGCCTTAGGTGTGATTCAGCATGCTCTCATGAATATGCAGAGCATGCTGACATCACTCCGTTTAACTGCAGCCTCCGTGTAAGAGTTATAACTCTTACACGGAGGCTTCATGAATTCTTACCAATATATAAAGCATCAGTATGTTAAGTAGTTATTCCTACCTTTTATGTGTAACAGCTTTTTGTTAAGTATCTAGTTCCAGCTTTTGTGTTACATGCATACACTAATATTTGGCAGGTTGATTGTTTATGCCTTTGTTTTTTGTCATATCCATTTGACCCTATGTGACATCTTACAAAACTTTTTGTTTTATTGAAAACCCTCAAACAAAAATCAAATACACCCCAGTACCCCCCTAGGTCCATCTTCAAATATTGAAGTTTCACCCTTCTAATAGGAACAATTGTCCCAAACCGACAACCTAAAAGGAAAGTTATCCATGCTAAGATGCATGGTACAGCCTGTGCTTCTACTAAGTGCTGTCCGTTATTGTCTTATCTTTATTGCTCTCCTAGATTGGGAGAACACTTGAATGCTTTCTGAAAACATTATCTTCTAACCATTGAGAGAAAGAAGTATTATGTTTTTATTGCTCTTTATCAGGTTGCCTGCATGGTGACACGAGAACCAGATGCACAATTGCTTCTACAAGCATTTATTTATTTGCTAGGGGAAAGCTTTAATATATTTAATGTTCTTTTTTTATTTGCTTTCTCTTAAATCTTAATCCAGTCATTCCCCTAGAAAAGAATGAGAAAAGGCACATCAGATTTTCTTGTATCATGCTGTTTTGACCAGACTTTTCTTATTTTTTTTTTGTGTTGAAGTGCCTACATTTCTTAAAACTGAGCAAGGATAAAGATAGAAGAGGAAAAACAGGGGTACCTATTTACTTTAGTATCCCCATTATACTTGAAAGTAACTGAGAAAACTGTACTTTACAGTGTGCAGATATTATGAACTATAAAACATTACTGTTAAGAACAAAATTTTGCTTTTTGTTTTACTCCTCTTCCATTCTCCTAAGTTTTCTTCTAAACGTTTCACAGCTCACTTTTTGTTGGACAAACGTTTGTATTTCCTTGTTAGCATTTTCTGCATCAAAAATGATTTTGTCCCTCCAGGAAATAATATTCTGAAGATAACTAGGTACAGCAGTTTGAATCTCACTCCTGCTTCTCGACATTCCCTGATTACTGGAATAAATTTACTCATTTTTTTGCCTGGTGTAAAGTAAGTAATCATTTTTCACAAACACTCTACTGTCTCACACTTTTAATATTTTGTTATTCTGCCACATTGTTGTCAGAATCAACTCCGGCTGGTAGGATTGCCCTTTTATTATTAAATGTCTATGTTGTTTTCTTATGGCCAGGTTTGGGAGCATACATACAATGTGCCCTTTTAATTAACAACCCTTGCTGTGGAATACTAGTCCAATTGCTTATTTGTGCTTTCATAAAATTAATACAGTCTGTTTCTTTCAGCTTTTCTGGTACGGCACAAAGTCTCAGATTTTCCCTACATGCACTGTCCTCTAATTCTATTATTTTTGAAACATCTCTTTTTGAGCAGTCGCGTATTCAGCCTAAATATTTTTCCATTTTTATTCAGCCTTTCATTATTTGAGTTGACATACTCCACCAGTGTTTCATTTATTTTAATCAGCTCTGAGTACATTTGACTTTTTTTCCACTCTAGGTTACTCAAAATCATGTCTTGAACCAAAGCTGGAGCTTGCACTGCTTTTTGCTGAACAGCTGCAGAATGTTTTCCCAGTTAGTGTTTTGTCCTCACCTTTTGTGATTGATTTTCTTTCGGGTTCTCTGAATTTCTTTTTTGCTAGCATCCAGGCAGTGCACTCAGTTGCCATTTACTGAAATTTACCCAAAAATACAAGTTTACTCACTCTCTCTACTGAGTTTCTGTTTTAACACTGGGAGAAAAAAAACTTAAGGCTTCAATTTTTTGATCATTCCCTACTTGACACCTATTACCATTTGCCATTTAACCTTTCTTAGTGGTAGAATATTTTTGTCAATAATTTTCTAGCTCAGTAGTCGCTGCTGTTACTTTTATTATTGGATTCTTGTCACAGCTGAAGAACCTTCAGGATTTAAGAAATGTGTGCCCTGCAGTGATAAGATTCCCAACTCTGATGTGTATGCCAAGTGTGTTTACTCTCTAAGTGTCACTCACCTTGATGAGCAGTGAGCTATTTGCATTGCTTTTGGCTCCAGGGCATTAGTTGAAAGTGGAACAAATTAATTATTAAGGGTCTTTTCCTTGCCTTCCTCACTCTGCTGCCTCTGTTGTTTCCCCTTCTACCAGGAAATCATCTGTCAAATCCAAGGGTGAGAAGTGTCTTGATAAACCAAAAAAAAAAAAAAAAAAAAGAGAGAGAAGGAAAAAGAAAAGACTTAGGAGTCCAAAAAGTGGTTGCTGGATCATTCATCTTTGTTTGGTCTAGCCCCAAAGATTCCTAACACTTTGGATCCAACTCCCGCAACTGAGCCTATCTTTATTAGCTCCAGCACCTCTTACTTTCTAGAACTGCATTTATCCCCAGACCCATCCAGGCTTTGGATGACTTTTCCTCCTGGAAAGACCCTTCCATCTTTCATCCAGACCCTCCTCCACTGCTTTCTCTCTCAGGTCAATGTGGTCTTTCAGGAGCCTTTCCAAAGTGAACTTGTATACAATGATGAAGTTCCTCAGGACCCAACCCAGCTGGGGGTTCTCTGGGCTCTGACCACTGTCAGTGCTGTGGGCATGGGCCCAACTGCTTATCATATTATTACTCCCTTCTTGATCTGACCTTCAGACTCAGGGCTTTTAGATCTGGGTGATTCTCCAGGTTTGTTCACATTTGATCCAAAGACCTGGTCTTCATTTATCTCTGACCCAGTCAGCATCAAGTTGCTCAGACCTTGATTGGTTTCAGAGTGGAGATGCTGACATTGGACCTGGGGGGACTGGCTCAACTCTGAAGCTTTTGGAGCTATCCCTTACCCTCAGAGCCTCAATGCTAGACAACTCAGTGTTTGCTTTGGACCAGAGTTGAATGGGTCTCTAGCAGCAATCCATGTTAGGTGCTGTGGCTCCTACCAGAGGGGTTTCTGTTCCTATCTCAACTTCTGCCTTCGAAGCTTTCGAGAAAGTGCTTTCTCATTCTAAGGAGTGTATTTCTCTTTCCTGCTTGGAATCAGAACCATCCCTCAGAAGTTCCTAGGTCCTGATCCTACACTTTTTATCCTGTCTGGACAGCCTGCCCCTCATACTGTTCAGACTGTCTGCATTGAGGATTCCCCTTCAGCTTCTGAGTCCTCCTCAGAACACCCCACCGGGGAGGTTCGATAGAAGCATTCATGCAAAAGGAGGTATGTTGACTCCCCTGAAGTCTTTGAATGAAGATCGTGACTTCACCAAAGGGGAGCAACCCCCCTTGAGGACATCTCATTTGGAGAAATACTGGAGCTATTTAGAAAGGGGGCATTGTCCTCTGGAGCCCACTTCCTGAGGGAGTCAGTATTTCTTGAGGCTTTTGGGGCTAGCCTGTCTAATTCTTGTGTGGTCCCTCCCACAGACAAGATGTTTGACTTGATCCCTAAAAGGGCATGGAAGGAACCAGATGTTGCTGTATGGATCCCTCTCAGATTATCAAACATCTGGAAATTTGAAATGCATATTGCTGAGACCATATGATCGAATTTTCGGACATTTTCAATGGAGATCGCTGTATAGCGAGGAATGGGAAATTTACCATTTTTATCATTTTCCTCACTGTAGTGCGATCTCACAGTTTGTATATTTAATTAGGGGGTGTGGGGGTGCAGGGGGCTTGCCCCCTGCAAAATGTTAAAAAAAGAAAGTTTTGTTTATTTACTTATTTTAATATTTGAACTTCTGAATATTCGATCATATGATCTCAGCCACATGCATTTTGAATTTACGGACATTCAGTAATCTGACAGGGATCTGTCTGTACCTATTCATGCAAACCAAACAAGTTTTTGGTATATTTGAAGGATTACCCTTATTGGAGCAAGAGTCCCACCATTGATTCCTTGGTGGTAGCAGCGGCCAGCAGAAAGAAGGTTGCCAAGGAAAACTCCACTGTCCACCCCTTTGGAGTCTAGAGAGCTGGACAGTTTTGGTAAGTGAAGTTATGTTTCAGTGACCGTCATGCTTATGGTGCTGAACTATTTGGTACACATTACATGCTTCCAGAGGGATTTGACTAAGTAGCTTTCAAAATCTGTTAGAGTCCCTATCTGCAGAGGAGATGTCTGTTGACATGCAGTTGGCAACCCCACCAATCCCATTCAAATGTATGTGTGCACCTCATTTCCAGTTTGATAAAAGGCACTTTGGGATACCTGTCAGAGGACATGCTTGGATGCTACTTTGTGGAGCACTTTAAAATGTCCTTATTCAGAGCTTCCTGTGATTGCTCTGTACTTTTTAAGCCAAAGGTAAAAAAGACACTATCCAGAAGTGAGCAAAATGGAAAAACATTGTAGCCATAAAGATCTTCTCTCGAAACCAGATGGGAGGGAAGAAACTGTGGTTTCACAAGTTACATGGTTTTGCTCCTGACACTTCTGGTTATAGAACCTCACCACACCCCCACCGAAGCAGATGTAGGAACTCTGACAGTAAACATCACTCCTGAGGCAGAAGTAAACAGCAAAACCAGTGCTTTTGGGGTCCTTTCTCCAACAGGCCTTATCAGTGCTGCTGAATGGTTGCCTGGCTGCCACACTCTGGAAGTAGTCAGTAGGTGCTTATCCATGCACCTTATAGCCCGGCTGTCCACCATTCAAAATGTTTGGGTACAGAGGATTATAAACAGAGGTTATTCTATTGCCTTTCTCTCTTACTCCCTCACCTCAAGAAATATTCCAAATGTTCAACCCGCTCCACAAAAAGCAGTAGCACTAGAAATAAAAAAAGCTGTTAGACAGTCAAATCATTCAGGAGGTCCCACCAGACAACAAGGATCTGGAGTCTACTCAAGTTTCATTTTTGTGCCAAAGAAAAACTGGAATCTCAGACTAATTTTGACCTCAGTGATGAAACAAAGTTCCAGATGGTCATAGTGCAGTCCATTCTGCCATTGCTGAGAAAGTATGACTGGATGTGCTCAACAGATCTTCAGGATGCATACTAAAAGATGAACATTCACTCCAGAAGGTTTCTCTGCTTCTGGCTGAGAGCCAGTTACTTCCAGTTCAGAGCCCTACCCTGTGGTCTCACCACAGTCCCCCAGGTTTTCACCAACTGTAATGGCAGTGGTTGCAGCTTATCTCAGACTGTGGGGGTTCTGAGTGTTCCCATAACAGGATGACTAGCTCATAACTGCCCCAACAGGAATCATCCAGTTTTGCTCACACTTAGAGATACCTGTGAATGCAGCCAAGTCCAAACCTCAACTTGTTCAAGTCATAAGGGTTCATTGGAGCACACTTGCTTACATTACAAATATCCAGACTGTCAGAAGCCAGGATTACCATGCTCCAGCAACAAGAGGTAGCAGTGCTTTATTATCAAAAGCCACCAGCCAAATTGATTTTGCATCTTCTCAGTTCAATGGCAACCACTATTACTTTGGTTCTCCTTGCCAGATTTCATATGAAGGTGCTCCAATGGACTTTCTCAGTACATTGGTCAATAAGATATTAAGCCATTAATTTTCCAATGTCTCCCACAAAAATCTGCAAATCTCATATTCAGCAGTGGCTAGAATCTCTGATAGTATCTCAGAGTTGTCCTCTTCCTTCTCCACAGGCTATAGTGACCATGGATGCTTCCCAACTAGAGGGGGGGGGGCATTTTCTTTGAAGAAGACAGTCCAAGGCCCTTGGTTCCCCTTAGAGACCATTTTTTACATTATCATCCTGGAGATGAAAGAAATTCTTCTAGCATTGCAGGCTTTCCAGGACTCCTTTACCAGAGGTGTAATTTCTATTCAGACAGACAATATATCAGTAGTCTGGTACATTCACCTCTGTCAGTCAGTATTTCTCTCGAGGAAACTTACCCTGCTGAAAGTCTCTAACAAAGCACTTGCCACCTTCTATGCCTCGATGGAGGACAGAGCTACAGCCTCAGGGTATCTAGTAACATAATCTACTACCACAAGGATGCACTTCTTCCCTATGGAACTTAGGTACTCAGAGGTCCCACAATATCCATAGCTACCCTCTGAAACAGCTCTTTATTCACAGGTAAAGGCATCAGTGGAGCTTTGACCTTGTCCTTTGCCTTGCCTAACTTTTGGCACTGTTCACAGATCCTGCAGTACCCTGTTGCATCCCTTGCAATCCCAGGCCAATAAAAGTTCGGCATAATAAGTCTCTTGGTATGCTTTATACCCATATGACCTGCAAAAGGAATGTCATGGGCTATGGCTAGATGTGCCAGAGATGGTAAACTCTGGGCACTAACAACTGCTGGTTACCCTTACCCTCTAGCCCTCCCTCAGGAGTCCACTCTCTGTACAGTAACTCTTTGTTTCAGTATACCGAATCACCTTTTTATTAGCTACCTCCCTCAAGCCCTTACAAGCCTAGCCAAGAGTTTATCCCCAAAAAAGAAACCTCAGTCAGCACCTGTCAATGAGGGACACAGGTGGAACACTAGGACAAATTTGTGGTTTTCCATCCACTCATCAAGGTTGCATTTGAAGAGGGTCAGCGAGGTACTCTGACATGTATGGGAAGTCTATTACTGAGACAGAGCAGCCTCTGGAAGACAAACATGTCTCTCCAGCAGGTTTTGTTGATGTCACATATTAGATTGAGGCCTTTCAAGTGAATAATGCATGAGGAGTTAGACTTACGGCTATGGAGCATTTCTAGTTGGGCAGGGTCCAAAATTGCCTTGTAGGTGAGAGACAGATCACCTCTGAGCAGTCTGTATAATACCGAGTAGAGTGATAGTGATTTGAGCCTGTCCACACAGGACAGTTGTTGGAGACCATGGATTCTCTTTGTGAGGTATTTCTGTGGCCTTTCCAGTAGGTGCAGGTGTTTGGAGGGGTACATACCAAATGGGGTGTTATACTCAATTATTGGCCTAATGAGGGAGGAGTACAGAGAGGTAATCCCTTTACTTATAGCACATCATCAGGGTTCCTTTCATACTGGTCCAGGAAACCCAGACTCTCACCACAAATTCCTTGGTACTGCATGGGAAGCCTGCATAACAGATCTGTGGGTACAGGTTATATGTGACAGGGACATGAAACATGACATTTGAAAGTAAAGGAAATTATGGCAGTTCTAGACATCCTTATGATCATGTTTGCAGTATTGCTAACAGTTGGAATATCATGCTAGGATGCCAAAGCCTAAGCATCTTCCTCTTGTGCTGTGCGTCCATTGGACTTAGCTTGCCATGGCTACAGGGTACATAAGGGAGACATACAGGTTCAAAGTACCTCAGAAGTTTCCACCAGCCCTAATGCTGAACCTGCTTTTTTTGTCAGCTTGTTAGACTTGTGACTGTTGCCAGTTCCCCTTACCTTGGGAAGTAAGTATCCCCACTGAGGAAAGTTCCTGTCATATTTTTGACAAAATATTAACCCTTTTCACGTGAACTAAGAAGAAGAAATAAAAACTATGAAGATACTCACACACCTACACCAAACAAACAAAAATATTGTGTAGTGTGATCCTCTGGAGCCAACATGATGCAAAACACAGCTTTATTCACAAAGTAAAAATTTTATAACAACATTAAGCGCTTTCATCCTTTGTACTGACATAGACTTCATCAGAAAGTTGTAAAATGGTAACTGACCATAAATTTACCTGTCATATGACCTGCCCAAAACAGCTGACTGTCCTATGCATGCTACAGAATTTAAAGTGATAAGACATTCAAAAGATATAAAAACCTAGAACCTGCCCAAACATAAAAATGATGTCCAGAAACTTCAAATGCCTGGACCTGTAGCAACCAAACTCAAATCCAAGTATAAACTTTTGTTCCCAATACTTTAGTAAAATGTTAGCATATAAATATAAGAGTCAGAGTTGCCCCAATCATATTTAATTGCCCTAAGTTATTGTTTAAAAGATATTTTTAGTTATTAATAATTAACATTAGATTCTATTCATATGTCTTATCTTAACAGTTCTTTGTCGCCTTATTTTTACCTCTTATTGAGTGCCTATCCCTTTAAAATTTGTAGCATGCATAGGGTAGTCAGCTGTTTTAGTCAGATCATATGACCAGTATATTTAAAATGAGGGTGTACAGCTTCTGATGAAATTCATGCCAGTATAAAGGACAAAGACGCTTAATGCTTTTATTATGCAGTATTACATCCCTCCCTCCTTCCTCTGTTAGGTGATATCCTGTCCTCACTTTTAGGTAAAGTGTTTTTGGTGACGACTTGTCGTTTGTCTTCCTGGCTTTTAGTCCTGAGGTACTCAACACCTGTACATTCCTTGTATACCTAGTAGCTTTGGTGTGCTTAGGTCATATATCAGATATGGTGCAAGTTGAAGACTCCTAGGCTTTAATATCCTAGTCAAACATACAACTAACTGTGGTGGGATTTCCCAACTGTATTACTGCAACCATGACCATTTGGCATCTACTATTATGGTAAGATGTGCATTGTGTTTCACTTATAATAATTCAGGACTTCCTGCTGTGGAGGCCCTTAGCCTGCCCAAATAACAGAGGCTTTGTCCTCCTCATGGACTGGTGGATGCCCCCCCATCTGGGTATAAGGGTAGCGTATCTGGCAACATTTTCTCAGTTCCTTCTAGCAGCCAGTATCAAATACAGATTTGCTGTGTTGTCAGTCAGTCCAAAGCCAGAATTTGATCTGTAATGAAGATAAATACTCCACTGGGGAACTTAGTTCATTGTGTAGTGTATGGTTTGATGTCCATTGTTAACACCAGTACTGCCTTGGAGTGTGGAAAAAAAAAACATCCGTGAAACTTCCACACTGTTATTGCATGGTACCAGAGCACAGCATGAACTCTTCCCAGTGTGCTTTTTTCAGTTCTAGGTCTATTAAGCGTAGAGCAGAATCTGTAGAAAAAATATTTAGAAAAGGAAAGCAAGCATCAGGGGCTCACGAGCATTATGGCTTCTCTTGTTCAAACTGCAGTAAGACTTCTCCATCTCAAGAAATGTTCAAAGCATGTTAGTGCTGTGGACAACAGCCAGTCTACCCAGGCTTGTGATTGTTGAAGGAGGACAGATGCTTTTACAGTCCGCTCCACCAACTAAGCATGTGACTGAGGCCTTTGGGAAAACCTTTTTTGGAATTCAGTATGCCATCTGTACACTCAGCTTCCATACAGACTGAAGAACTTGGGTTGCTATTTAGGTCCGGAATTGCTCTGCAGGTCCTGGCTTCTGACATCCATTCCAAGATTACTGAGTGGGAGGGCTGAATTCCCAATTTGAAAGAGGGATTTTCATCTCACTGGGCACAGACCAGGGACCCTCCTGGCCTGAGCCAAGTTCATTCAATGCCACACCCAAATAAGATTCTAGGACAAACCAAAGAAGGCTATAAATAGCTTGCCTCAACCTAGACCATTTGTATCACAGTCTCATCAGGCCTATCAGCAGGACCTTGTCAGGTTAGATGAGGATCTCATCAACATTATGAGATTTAGACAGCTTAGTCAAGCAAGGCAGGACCTCTACTACCAAATCTTTTGGGGGAAGAGAGATACCTGCCCCCAGGAAGCCAGTGATTCTTATGACTTAGATGAAGATGAGTTGGCATATATAGACCAAATTTCTTCTGGTTCACATGCTGTCTCAGGTGAAGAATCTTGCCTCAGCTTCAACACATGAGGATTTCACCTTTGAGGAAACATTCAACAAGATGAGGGAGTTCTTCACCTGGGAGGCTAAGGCTTACCCCAGTATAAGAAAAGGATTAGAGAATTTATTAGGGTTCTCAAACACAAACCTCTGAGTATTCCTCCTGTCATGGAGATTGTGGATGTTATTGATGACTCTTCTTGGCAGCCTGACTCCCAACCATCTTGCTTATAGGAAGCTACGACTGTTTTTATAGGTTTCTGGATTCCCACAAGCACCTTTTTAAGAACCCTGAGGTGGTGTCTTTGAGTCCCAAGGGAGCCAAAGATAGCACATTTTAAAACCGCTTGTCAACTTAGAAAGAGGGCAGGACCTTAAATAAGTTTGGCAAGAAAGTCTATACTTCAGCCACCAGCTATGACGGCACTCCATTGCCAGTTCCATATGGTTAAATACCAGGAAGCTCTCCTGGACCATGAGAGGCAAACTGGAAGATGGAGCTTGTGAAATCTAATTTAGTTCCCTGCAACTCCTGCTCTCCAGCTGCAAAACATTCCTTGCATTGTGGCTTTGATACCCTAAAAGCAGCTAGCAAGATGGCTACTTGTGGGTCTGTTATCTGGAGGAATGCCTAGTTAAGAGAAAGAACCTTCCTGAACTTATAAAATCCAATATCTTGAATGCACCTTTTGATAGAGGTTTTCTGTTTGGATATAAGGCACAAGCCATTTTTAAGAAACTGATGGATAAGGCTAAGCCCCTACAAGAGTGTAAAGGACTTTTTGCAAGTTCAGTCACCCAGGTTTAGTAAGAGCTACCCTACCAAGCCCTGATCATTTCCTATATCCCAGACTAAACAAGGAAGGAGGACCATGACAGACTAAAGAGACCACAAAGAATGTTGCAACCAGAATAAAGTACCAGGCTTGGTCAGCTTTGACTCTGTGTCCTTTACCCACTTGAATCCAGAATTGTATCTTGGGGGGGGGTCTCACATCCAAGAGGCCAGAGTCATTGGCCAAGGGTCAAGGAAGACTCCATGGCTGTTGTATCCATGCTTTCTTTATGTGCTGTGGCTGTGGATAGCTCGGTTCCAGTGTCTGCCTCAAAACGCAGTTAGATCAGATCTCAAAAGGTTCTTCTCTTGGGTTTGACCCTGCTTTGGGCCTGTTTCAACTTCAGCCTATGAAAGGCTCCTATCTAAATCTAGGGAGTAGGGCTTTCATTTACTCACAGCTCCATCCTGATCCTGTCTGTCTTCTTCAGTCCCCTTTTCATGTCATTCTGCTGGGCAGGGACAGTTAGTCTCCTTAAAACCCCATGACGCTCCCCAAATGAGTTCCTCTTCTGCTTGAGAACCTTCCCTGGAGTCCCCCACCACGAAGAAACATAGGGAGTGAACTTGTAAGATGAGGCATGTAGACTACCCTCAGGAGACCCTCATACCTCTCAACCTCTTAGTGCAAAAAAGCTGGACAAAGTCTGACAGAATGGGGGGACAAAACCCTAAAAAATAGGGACAGATTTTAATTTATTGCTTTTAGAAACTTAGAAAGTTGCTAGAACAACAGGATTTGTCTTAGCATGCATGTTTCTGAAGGATATGAAGTCTGAAACACAAATGTATTTCATTATTTAGTGACTTCAATCCTCAGCTCGTCCTAATGATTTGCCAGAAAATCACAAATTTGATTAAGAACAGACAAAAAATATGAGGCAAAAATGGACAGTTGAGAGATATGACCCTCATTGGAGATACTTTGAGGAAGGGGAGGGTTCCCAAAGATCCTCCTTAAAAGTAGTTTTCTTTGGGGACATCTTGGAATTACTGAGACAACGAGGGTGTTGGTCCAACGATGTGCCCTCCCAGGAGTCAGTATTCCTCGAGGCTTTTGAGGCTGGCCAATCTTTGTTGTCCATCCTGTTCATGAGCTTATTGGTTTGGTCTCACAGCAGGCATGTAAAGAACCAGATGTGACAAAGCCAATACCATGTAAATCCAATAAGATTTTGGTTACCCCTTGGGATAGGCTACACTGGAGCAAGGGAGCCACTATGGATGCCATCATGGTTGCACACCCACTAAGAGGGAGCAGTCCGAGGAGAAAGTGTCTGTCTGTTGCCTCTAACAGGGAGTCTGGGGTCTTGGACAGACTTGAAAAATGGACTTATGCTTCAGCAATGTTTATGTTACACACACTGAATTATTTAGCTGACCAAACCTGATTCCAGGGAGACTTTCCGAAGGAATTCACCAAGTCCCTCTTGGGTATTCTACATCCAGACATCTGTAAGACAGTGGGCTCACAACTGGCTGCCCTACAGTCCATAGGTCCTTATCCAATGTGTCCATGTGCCTGTTATCAAATGTTGCTAATGGCACATGTAGAGTGGCAGGCACTGGCATTGCTATAAGCTGACACACCTGGATGCATTTCTGTAATTTTGCTGAAAGCTTCAAGACGTCATTTTCAAATGCCCCTTTCGACAGTTCCTTCCTCTTTGGACCAAAGGTCAAAGAAATGTTCATCAGAAGTAAACAAGAGGGCAAAACACTGTCTGCCATGGGCATTTGCTTTCTCCTGGAACCAAAAGGGTGGAAAGAGATTGTGGTTCTGCAAGTCCCAGGGTTTTGTTTATGAAATTTTTGGGGAAGGATAACATTAAAGGACATCATCCCCATGACAGAGCAGGTCTGCAGAATCAAGGGATCCAGTGTTGTCTGCTCCTTCTGGCTTCAACCTGTGTATTATCAGATCTGACACAGGCCAGTTCCTTCAGAGTTCCAGTTCATCAGGCACTGCCTCCTTACCCACAATCCCATGTTTCTCACCCTACCCCTCAGATTCATTCTTGTCAGCAGCCAGATACGGCTCCACTTCGGCATATCCTTTTTCAAAAACCTAAATACAGTGTGGGGGGGGGTCTTATTTTTGTTTGTGTCTTCCCTTACTCTACTATAGTGTTGGCATAGTTTAGTGTGGTTTTTGGTAGGTGGATAGGTAGATTTTGTTAGGTGCATTTTGTTGTACTTGTATTACTTTCCCTCCTTTGTTTTTTAGGTAATGTTTTAAACTACTCAGATCCAAGGGCTAAAACAGTGTGTTAGTCTTGACATCTAGTTTAGTGTAGGCTTTTGTGTGTGTAATAGCCATGATAGTAGTTACTGGTGTGATACTTGATATTTACTTATTGTAATGGTATTTTGCCTAGTTTGGTATGCAGAAAGATTTAAAAAAATGCATTGCCTAAGGGGATAAATTGCCATCACAGGATGCACACAATAAATGTGTGTATTATTTGGGTGTTGCTTACCTGGACTCTTTGTGCTCCAGCTGTGAGGAGTTTGGGGTTTGGGTCCAGTGCCATCAATGAGTGTCAGTCCAAGTTGGCCCTTAAGGGCCTTCTACCTGCTTGCCCTTCATCTGCTTCCACTGCTTAGGCCCCAAAGAATGGGTCTGACAAACATCAGTGTCTGGACTCCCAAGTCTTCCAAGGGGGAATGGAAAAGATTGTCCTCTTCTGCCCCAGGTCCTTCTTCCACAGGCTCACCCAACCCTAAAATTCCATGTCTTTCAGGTGCCCCAACTGCTTAAGCACCGTCTGCTCTGACTCCTTGGAGCCATTTACCTCTGTGACAAGCACCAGTAAAGCTTTGTCACCAGCTCTTAGCCTTCCTAGCCCCCTTCTTTTCAAAGGGGCTCCGTTGAGTAGGACAGCTTCCCCTGATGTTCTTCATGTTTCACTGTTGCAGTCATTACATTTGGGTAATCTGCTGACAAGTTGCCCTCAGTCCACCTGATTAACAAAGTCTTGGGTCCTGCGTTGGTTGCTGTCCCTTCTTCCATGACGTCAGGTCGTCAGGGGTATAAAACATGCAGCCGATGCCATTACATCAGTCTTTCTTGCCGTGCGGTGCCCGAAGCAGAAACAGTTCACAAGTGCTGGTTGGCCGACTCCTGAAATTGTCATTTTCGAGTTTCAGAACCGAAGTCTTCAACTTAAAGCTAAGTACCCCCTTGGGGAAACTTTTTCTTGCTCCTTACCGATGTCAGTAAAAGTTAATAATTGCATTACTTGTGGAAAGCAAATACCTCATAAAGATTTTCATTCGTACTGTATTCCTTGTCTAGGCCCTGACCACAATGTACCTTGCTGTCGGTTTTGTGCTTTATTTAATCAGCGCACTATCCGTCGTCGGTACATTTTTGCCTCTAAATATTTCGGTTCTCGGTTTAACTATCCAAAAATGTCATTGGTTAGCCATCCGACTACCGGAATTTCAAAAAAATGCAAAGATAAAGACAGAGACAGGCCACTGAGGTCCAAAACTGCTGCTGATGCTTCTCCTAAGCCAGTCACCAGTTCGCCGGTACTCAGTGAGGTGCTTTCGCAGCCCCTGATACCCGCTACTTCTGATTCACAGGCCTCTACTGAGACCCATTCGGAGTCCGGTATGCCACGAGACACTTCAACTATGGAACCTGTGGATGTCTCTACCTTGGATGGGTCCGGAGCCGCTGTGCAGGCACCAGCTTCTGAGGGTGTATTCAGGCCTACAGACTTGCATATTAAATTGACTCCACCTTCATTACTAAGGCCTAAATCTCAATCCATGTCTAAAAAGCCGACGCCCAGGCCACATGTTCAGGCCCCTATGCCTAAAAAACAAATGATAAAAATGGCTGAAGATCTAATTACTCTAATCAGGGGTAGTCAACCCCCCCCCCTAAGAGGCCTAGGCCTGAGCTTGATTATGATTCTTCTGATCAGGATTCTGTTTCTCTTCCAATGACCTGGATTTGTCCATACCTACTTATGAGGACTCTGATACAGAGGATTCCATTCCCTCTGCTTCTCCTCCTGAGGATTTTTCTTTTGGGGAAACCTTGCATACTTTAAGGGAACACTTCCACTGGGAAAGCCATGAATTTTCTGATTCAAAAAAGAGGCTATACCTCTTGTATTAGACATTGTTGATGATGTGTTCTCGGAATCCAATTTGGCCCCTGATTCCCTGCCTCTGGCTCCTAGTAAACCTGACAGATACTACAGGGTTTCTGAGTCCCACAAGTTCCTTTTCAAAAATCCTGTAGCAGATCAGAAACCATTTCTCAGGGGCCCAAGGGCATTAAGGCTTCTACTGCTAAAAATCCTACCCCTTCTGACAGAGACTCCAGGGCGCTGGATAGATGGGGCTAAAAGGTTTATACTTCTGCAACCTTGGCAATCAGAGCTTTAAATTGCCAATTTTATATGTTAAAATATCAACAGCATATTATTGGACTGTTTAAACAGAAAATGATGTTGATTCCTGACTGTGTGGAAAACAAAAATTTACAGGATTTAATGCATTCTGCTGAACAAGTTGGAAAACATACTTTGCAATGTGGTTTTGATTCTTTAGAGGCCTCTTGCAGGGCTGCTGTTTCTGTGTCTGTGCTTAGAAGGCATGCTTGGCTTAAGGAGCAATCTTTGCCTGATCATGTTAAAGCTAAATTGTTGGATGCTCCTTTAAATCAGGACCGCCTGTTTGGCAATAAGGTTGAAGAAGTTCTTAAAAAAATGGAAGATTAAGCTAAATCTATGCAAACTGTTAAAGATTTTTTACAAGTGCAACCTCCAAGATTTAGTAGGCACTGGCCTACTAAGAATTGATCCTTTCCAGCCCCTTCCAGATCCTCTCAAGCCAAACCCAGACACAGCAAAAACCCCAGGTTTCAGTCCCAGGGGACTCTTAGAACTAAGCAGTGGAGGGCCTCCACTTCCAAATATGGAAATAGCAAGACACCCCCCTATGGTAAACAGGCCCAATGACTTCTTTTTAACATTCCCAAGCACTTATGTTTTAACCGCCCCTTTGGGGGAAAAGATTGCTCTTCATGCAAAAAACTGGAAACTCATAACCCAGGACAAATGGGTTTTAAATATAGTGTCCCAGGGATACAGATTTCATTTCCACACGTTGCCAACACCAAACGGGTAGCCAGACCTGCCCCCAAACCAGTGGGCAGAGGCTCAAAAACAAGTACTTTCCCTCTTAAGCATGGGGGCTATTCAACTGGTACCAGAAGAGGAAAAAGGACAAGGTTTCTACTCCAGGCTTTTTCTGGTACCCAGAAAAGACAAATCATGGCGTCCAATCCTGGACCTGTCTACTCTCAACACCTTTCTGGAGATTCCAAAATTCAAGATGCTGACTCTACACCAGTTACTTCCTATGCTAAGCAAAGACGCCTAGTTGGCAACTCTAGATTTAAAAGAGGCATACCTGCACATCCCAATCAGGGAATCTTGCAGAAGATACCTTCGCTTCAAAGCAAGCTACTTACATTATCAGATCTCTGCACTGCCCTTTGGCTTGTCTACAGCACCCAGGGTTTTCACAGTGCCTTGCTCCAGTGACTGCATTTTGCGGGCAAATAAATATTCAAATATATCCATACCTGGATGATTGTCTAATTCAGGCAGAAAACCAGGGCATACTTTTAAATCATCTGGCATTTGTAAAAAGGGTTCTAACTTGTCTGGGATACACCATAAATGAAAATAAATCACAACTGGTACCCTATCAACAGATTACATTCTGGGGTGCAAGCTTGAACACAACTGCCCAGATGGCTTTCCTCATGCCAGAGAAGGAAATTAATTTGATAAATTACTTCAAACAAGTGACCACAAAAACCCTGCTATTTGCAAGACAAATACTGCAAGCCTTGGGGTTCATGGCCTCCTGCATTCTTCTAATTCCATATGCAGGACTGCATATGAGGAAACTACAGTGGTATCTAAAAAGTCTATGGAGTCAACATTGTCACAGCCTGGAAACAATGATTCCTATCATACCTTGCCTATGCCTGGAGTTCCTATGGTGGGCAGAGGCCTGCCACCAAAACAAGGGACTACCATTCACACTAACCCCTGCCACCCAAACCCTAACTACAGATGCATCAGACTATGCATGGGGGGGCTCATCTGGCAGGAAAGTGCATTCAGGGCAAATGGAACCCAAATCAAATGCACCTACATATCAATCAAAAAGAAATGTTAGCTATACAGAATGCTCGGACAGCCTTCAAGGACTACATTCTTCCATGACAACTAACAAAACCGGACAACGGTTATGTGGTACATAAACAAGCAGGGGGATACACATTCCTACCCCCTCTGCAGACTAGCCATGGCATTGTGGAACACAGCCTTGAGCTACCAAGTGGACCTACAAGCTCAATTCCTGCCAAGAAGATTGAATACACTGGCAGATGGCCTAAGCAGAAACCTCATTGACCCCCACGAGTGGAAACTGGAACCATGGATTTTCAACATGTTGACAAGCGACTGGGGGAGCCCAGACATAGATCTATTTGCCTCCCCCCAGAACTACCAGTTGGACAAGTTTTGCACAAGGACTCCCCACAAACAAGCCTGGAAAGTGGATGCTCTGTCCTTCAGCTGGAAAAACCTCAGTCTACGCCTTTCTGCCTCTGCTCTCCAATGTTCTACTAAAAGTCAAACAGGACAAACCAAGGATGATTTTAATTGCTTCAGACTGGCCACGCCAACACTGGTACCCCCTCCTGCACAGTGTGTCGCAAATACCTCCATGGCACCTGCCTCAGACCCCTTTCCTGCTGTCTCAGCAGGAGAACCAAATTCTGCACCCTCAGCTTCCAACTTTGAACCTTGCAGCCTGGCTAATCACTTAAATTCATCCTTATCATCCCTCAGCAAACCTGTGATGGATGTCATCTTGGAAGCAAGGAGACCTAGTACTAGAAAATCTTATGCTGACAAATGGAAAAGATTCTGTTCCTGGAACCAATCTTTAAGGATGAGCACAGCAGCGCCCAATTTACCTCAGATTTTGCAATACTTAACTGAGATGCTTCACAAGGGCCTGTCTTTTTCCTCCATTAAAATCCATGCCTCATCTATTTCAGCTAACTATAACACAGAACTACCCCTCTTCTCTCATCCTCTGCTCAAGCAGTATCTCAGAGGGGCAAAAAACTTGAGACCACAGAGGAGAGCTCCTACCCCTGCCTGGGACCTTAACTTTGTTTTGGAGAAACTCACTTTACCTCCTTTCGAGCCAACTGCTACTGCAGACTTAAAATTTCTTTCTTGGAAAACAGCCTTCCTTTTAGCAATCACTTCAGCTAGAAGGATTTCTGAATTACAGGCCCTTATGGCAGTGGAGCATTTCATCATCTTTCATGCGGACAGGATATCTCTCAGGACCAATCCATCCTTTATGCCCACGGTGGTTTCCAGTGTGGCTCTTAATCAGTTCATTCATTTGCCAGCCTTCTTTCCCAATCCACAGAACAAAGGGGAACGGATTCTGCATTCCTTGGATGTGCACAGACAACTTAGATTTTACTTGGACAGGACTAAATCTCGAAGAAAATCTGAACAATTGCTGGCAGCATTTGCTGCAGGGGCAGAGGGGAAGGCCATTTCAAAACAAACCATTTCTAAATGGATAAGCCATTGCATTCATTTCTGCTATAAGCACCATGGAAAACCTATCCCTCAGGGGATCAGATCTCACTCCACCAGGGCTGCATCTACTTCTGCAGCCTTTCTCAGAGGTGTTCCTACAAGGGGATATCCTAGAAGCTGCTACCTGGAATTCTGTACATATCTTCACCAAGCATTATCATTTACCAATTTTCTCTAAATCCAGTGCTGGCTTTGCCACTGCTGTCTTGCAGGGTCTTATAGCTGGCCCTAATGCTGTATAATCTCCTCCTCCCAACCATAGCTTTGGGAATCTACCCAAATGTAATGACTGCAACAGTGAAACACGAAGAACATAGTACAGTTGTGTACACTTACCATAAATGTAGATGTTCGAGTGTATTCACTGTTGCAGTCCTGGTTACCCTCCCTCCAGCCCCCTAGTTTTTTCTGGCTATACCTCTACTTTCTTTTGCTATGCTTAAAAGCCTTTTTGGTGTATTTGCTTTTGGTTGTAAGTATACTTTTGTGTTTTTGTGTTTATTTGCTCCCCATTAGGGGTGCACCTGACATCTGGGGTAAGAAAAACTGATGTAATGGCGTCGGCTGCATGTTTTATACCCCTGACAACCTGACGTCATGAAAGAAGGGACAGCAACTGATGCAGGACCCAAGACTTTGTTAATCAGACCGACTGAGGGCAACCTGCCAGCAGATTACCGAAATGTAATGACTGCAACAGTGAATACACTCGAACATCTACATTTATGGTAAGTGTACACAACTGTACTTTTCCCATCTACCCTGCTGGAGCTGTCACCAGAGTCCTCTACTTCCCCGCCCCAGTTCCAAGTCTCTTCAACTCAGATTCAGCAGATGGGCGCATTCTCAATAAAACAACCCTCCAAACCCGTCCGTGGATTCTTCTGTTTGGTCATCGAGCTTGGTGGGTAGTAAGAGCTTCTGACTTGGAGTAGCTGATGAGGTCCTTTTTGCAGACTTAGATGCAGTTAGACCTTAACCCTTTGGGTCCTGATCTGGATCCCAGACCTTCGGCTCCATCTATTTGGCTTTCTCCCTTGGCCCCCATGGATCCAAGGTCAGCGGGCCTGTCTGTTTTCCCACCCTCTGGGTTAGATCCGACAGCTTGGCCATCATCAACTCTGGCTCACTCCTTGGTCTCATCAACTCTGACTACTTTGGAGCCATAATTACACTCCAAGAACAAATGCTCCCAGGTACCTCTTTCTTCCCATTACAACTCCAACATTTTCCATCTACCTGGGGAAAAATCTTTGGCATCTGCTTGGGGTTTAAAAGTATCTGGAAATACATCCAGGCAAAAATCCTAAATCTTATAGATTTTGTTACATATGTGGGAGTATACATATGTCCTCCCATTGTTTCCTTGAGAATTGTTTATCTAATCTTTCGTCATTCTTGTATGGCCTCCTCTGATTGATTCCTGTAGTCATCATGCAATATTTTATATTCTCTTCTAATTATCCCTTTTTAACATAATCTTCCATACTAGATTCAATTAAAAACTCAACCAATTCAGGTCTTTCATTTAGGATTTCCCTATCTCTTTCTTTTTGTCTGTACTCTGATATCAGTCCTTGGCAGGGAAGGCAATCACTAGCCAGTAATCCAATTATCTTCTTGGCCTCTTCTCATTCTCTTACCTTTCCATCTCTGTTTGTTCCCAGTACCTTGGTTCCTTTGCCAGCTTCCTCCAGAAAATTCCAGCCACATCTTGATGTTCTCTGTACTCCTAATTGCAGTCATCCCCATACCTCCCAACCTGGAAACATAAAAAATCTGGACAAAGTCCCATGAAAAATAGGTATAAATCTGTGTGCTGACTAACATAAAATTTGTATACATAATTATGTAACCCCCCCCAGCCACGCCAACAGAATTGTGGGATACCAGCTTTCAAATGCAAGCTGAAGAACAGACAACCAAAATATGACCGCAGAGTACAAGTTATCGTTACGTTGGAGAATGTACACATCTGTGTTGTTACCAAGACTTGGTTTAAAGCCACAGCTGGGACTATCTAGTGCAAGGTGGCGCTTCACAAACTTCTGAAGGCAACACAGATCAAGAATACATATGCTCATTGTATGTATGTATCTATGTATTTACTTGTTAAGCCCACTGGGAACAAACGCCCATTTTCAGAGGTGTTCCAAGAGCATTATCTGACTAGGTAACACATTCAGAAGTAAGCCATTTACATATTTTCAAGAGCATTATCTGACTAGGTAACACATTCAGAAGTAAGCTATTTACATATTTTTAATGCTTTGTTACACTGACTGTGCAACATTTTATGGAATATTTTGTAAATAAAAGTTCAAAAAGGAATCACTCTGATTACAGCAGACATGGGAAATAAACTGAGCTAGACAGCTGCCTTTTTAGTAAACTGTTACAACAGATGGAAACACTTACTTCTGTTCCAGCAACAATAACTAAGCGGCAAAGTAAAATAACTGAAATAGTACTTTTCCCAGAGGAAATAATACTATGTACTTTGTTACTGGACATAGCAATAATGCAACCCTGCCAAGTACAGATAGTGAATGAATTCACTACACTCCATATTCAAACTGAAACTTCAAAAATTAAGTGAAGACCTTAGAAGTCCTACATCTGACTTTCTGATCATAAAATATTTCCTTAATTCTTAGAATTATCAACACTAAATGTTTTTGTTAAGCCACTTTCATGGAATACAATTCTTGGGATATAAGCCCAGGTCAAAGGGTTTAAAAGATCTGGAAATATCTATTGCTGCAATTTGTCCTCTACAAAAACACTTTTATGATGCATGAATAACTCATTTCTGTACAAGAATGAAACTGGTAAAGTTTTACAATTGCAGATTGCTGATATTATAATCCTAACCAGTTTCTGCTGTTCTAACTCATTCTAGTAAAAAGCTGATTTAATTTGCAGAGTAATGACTATTTTCTACAGCAAAACAGTTCACACAATGGGTTGTTCCAATCAGTGTAAAGGTGCTACACACTCCATGACAAAAGGAACAATTATGTCACATTTTTCCAAGAATTAATAGCATGTTCATAGTTTGGCTGGAATCTACTTTACATGAACTAACACAATATTAGTGCCTAAACGTGGGGATTCAAATAATAAAAGCTTTGTGCAGGGTTAAAAAGCACAGATAAATGTCACAGTGACAGTCTTCACAGCTTCAGAAGGGTTTGGTCCTGGTTCCATGACAAGCGTCCCCATTATTCACAGCAGTGGCAACAGCTACAGATAGAATAAATGAATGAATACCTTCCTTACTGTGTTTCAGGCTGAACAACAACAGAATGGCATTTTAAACAAAGTACATTAGGATAACCAACATATACAAGAGTCTACTCTGTTAAGACAAACAGGTGGTCCTTTCTATTTCAACAGCACTTCTGGCAGCAAGAACACCTCTCTATACTGGTGAATAACCAACCTGGTTTCTAATCTGTAAAGGTGCTGAAAAATCTATGAATAAACCTCTAACCTCATACTACATGTCACAGGACATAAAATATAAAAACTGGTTTACTGGAGTAAGACCAAATCCTAAAACAGTTCGTCTCTGTCCAGGGGAAAGGAGAGCCCCAAGGATGAAGATTCTGAACTGGCAAGGTTAGTCAAACAATCACAAAGTTAAGGCCAACTCTGTTGGCTGAAGGTTACGGCCCTAATTACAACACAGGTAATCAAGGGTTTGGTAGAAAATACAGCAACTTATTTATGGGAAGGGTATCCTGGTGTGAGGGAAGAGTTGAGTTGTTTTGTGAAGGAGGCGCACTGATGCACACCAGAAGGCTATTCTGGGATGCACAAAAATGTTGGCTTAATATTCATGAAGACAACATGTTGTAAGACAGCAATCATAGGATCATAGGAAGTTACTAGACTATTGGTTCTTAGGCCCTTACAAGCCTAGCCAAGAATTTAGCCTATGTTCCAACAAGTCAGCACCCTATGCCACTGTCCAGCAAGGACATAGGTGGAATCCCAGGGGTGTATTTTCTGTTCCCCATCCAGTTATCCAGGTTGTGCTTAAAAATATTTAATGAGGCACTCTGCTTTATGTGGCGAGGGAGTCTATTCCACAAAAGTGGGAGTCTCTGAGACACAAATCTGCTTTTGGCCTATCTGTGTAGGGTAGCTGTTTATAGACCCATCAGCCTAACTAGCCTGATCTGCAAGGCCATGGCGTGAATTATCATGGAATGGCAATGATGTACCATGGGGCTAGCATTTGCATGAATCACACTTTCATCTGCAGCGGCAATCCTAGTAGTAGGAGCAACAAATAAAACATCTCACCAGTTAGAGATCATAGCCAGTTCATACAAGACACACAGCCCTCACCAGTATGAATTAACTGTGATTACAGAAAGAATGCCACCTTTGGAAATTAAGGCTCCCAAAAGGGTGATATGGAGTGCTATGGCAACTAGGGCGAAAGGAAATAATCTATCAAGAAGGCATGCGGTGTTACACAGTCAAGGTTGTGGAGCTAAAACTACTTCAGTGTTAAACAGTCTTGGGGAGCCAAAAAACTTTAGATTTTCTGCTGCTTTTATAGTTCTGATTTTAATCAAATGTATAATACAGAAATACTCAGTCATAGAGCTACCTTGAGAAAGAAACTACTACAGTAATGATCCTTGTATAAAAAATTCTAAATGTACAGGTGACGCCAGACAAAGTCACAATAGTGATCTCTACCACCACTTGTTCATAAAGAAATTTAATTGCCTAAAAATATACGATTGAGATTATGAGGAAAGAATCCTTAGTGTCAAACGGATAAATTGCGAAGAATCAAAAAATAATGTATTCTTCAACTCATGGCAGCTAATAATAATGCACTATGTTACAAATTCCAGAAGAAACGTGATGTCCTGGCTCTACATGATTATTGATTCTCCATGTGCTTACGGGTAAATGTGGTAGAAATGTAAAGCACCAGTACACTAGCATTCAGATTTTATTTAACAAAATCCAGTTTGTTGCATTTTGCTTGCAGATTTACTGAATAAGGACTACTCTTAATATGTTCATGCTTTTAATATGTTTTATATGTTAAGTTTTAAAAGACAATTTATGATGTTCTTGTCTCCTTAAATTTAAATTTACAACTAAGACTCTAATCTACTTCAAGCTACTCTGACTTGGACTGATGCAAGAAATGCACATAAAAGAGGTTTACAGCACCAGAGGTAATTCTAAGATTGTGAATTCAGATTATAGGTTGCACTGGCCATCTTTGACTTAAAAGGCCGCAAGTCTTGACATACCAAAGAACTGTTCAAGCAAACATAAAAACAAGCTTAGACTATGGCTGTTACTAGAATAGTAGAAATTAGAAAATAGAAATTTCAAACCATGGAAAGAACTGTCAGTGAGTCAGCCCGCTGGCACCGAGGTGCTCCTATCTGGTTGAATCTGCGGTTTGGATTTAGGTCTGGCAGACCTGCTGTAGAGAGACTTAACTCAAGTGTGCGTGAAGTGTAACACACACGTGTGAGTCATATAAACAAAAACAATAAACAGAAAGGAGCACTCGACAGCCTTTTCCACAGTATAAAAATATATGAGTTTAATCCAAAACCACAGTAAAATCCAGCTGGGTATTAGGTCATAATAAAATATTAACGCTGACACACAACCAGTATGTTTTCGTTTACACACTTCATCAGATACAGCCATTTTGTTCAATTAATTCATTAAATACTCAGGTCAAACTAGCTAGACCAATAAAATGCTAAAACCAATTAAATACAATTGATTAAAAGTTTGAGGATGAGAATTTAAAGGTACATTACATAAATAAGTAAATAAATACCATAGGTTATGCTTAAAATGCTCAATGAAACTTTTGTAAGTGTCACCGTAAATAAAATTCATATAATGAAACCTATCTAAGTATGGACCATCACAGTAAATACTTAAATACTTAAAAGTAAAAGATACAAAAATGTTACAATAAAATATAGGTAAAATGTGAGTACTATAACTTAGCAGCTCTCAATTTTAAAACCGGGGTGATGGAGGCAGTCTCATTTAAACCTGGCCATCTAATTCACGATATTCTAACATGGTCGCCCATGGTCCACCCCTTTTATCAATAGAAACCTCATCAATCACAAAAAATGTAAAAGATGCAGATACACAAACCTGAACATGTTTACATAAGGCATTCTTGTTATTACCTTTCTTAACATCATAGAGGTGCTCGTATATCCTTCTCTTTAAGCACCTCTCCGTTTTACCCACATAAAATCCATCACATGTTTTGCACAAAACAATATACACAAGTCCCTTACTGTTACAATTGTTGTAGGATTTAGACTTACTAGTTCTACCCCTGCTGTTTATAAAAATTTCCAAGGTGTTAGATATGTAAGGACACTGCTGACATGCTCCACACTTGTAGGTCCCAGTTGTTTTGGCAATAGGTTCCCTATATTTGTTCTCCAACAGGTCCTTAACATTTCTACCCTTCCTATAAACAAATTTCAGGGGTATATCAAACCTTAAATTCAAATCTGATAATTTAACAAAATTGTACCACTCACTCTGAACAACATTTCTAATAGTACTAGAGTCACCATTATAATCTAACACAAAAATGTTTTCATAAACACCAGTCGTATTTGTATTAGGAACTTGCCCCTTTTTTCAACATGCCAGAGTCCGTAGATTTTAGAATGGGTAAAAACCTATCAATTCTATGTAAGATTACCTCATTCTGAATGTCACTAATCAATAGCCCTGGGTAACCTCTGTCTAAAAACATTTGCTTCAACAAATTACATTCATCCATGAAATCACTGTCTAATGAGGTCATTTTGCTACCCCTGATATACTGCCCCTTTAATATTCCTCTCTTCTGATGGAATGGATGGGCACTATTAAAATGAAGAAAGGAATTACAATACGTTTCTTTCCTATGCACTTTGTAATCAAAACCTTCTTGTCCTTTCCGAATGTTAGCATCTAGGTAATAAATACTTTGGTACCCCATCTTGAAGGTAAACCTCAGAAATTCTGTGATTTTAGAAATATAATCAAAAAACTCATGGAATTTCTCCTCACCATCAGTCCAGAATATAAAAATATCATCCAAAAACCGCTTGTAGAGGGCCCAACTATTCATAAATTTTGATCCAAAAATAAATTTTTCTTCCCACCAGGCCATGACCAAATTAGCATATGTAGGGGCACACATAGCCCCCATAGCCACATATTTTATCTGCTTAAAAAAATTCACCTTTGAAATAAAGATAATTATTGTTCAATACCATCTCTATTAAAATCATCATGACATATATTTATTTATTGGTGAATTTACTTTCCTTCCTTATCTTTTCTTCAATAAATTCCAAGCCAGCCTTATGTGGGATTGAGGTAAAAAGGTCGACTACATCAACGGTGATAAAAATAATATTGTTGTTGTCTGTTACTTGGATGTCACTTACACTAGTCAAAAAATAAACAAAAACAAAACACAGACTTAACCCTCAGCTGAATTCAGACAGGCTGGCAGGCTGGTCATGAAGCTGATGTCATTGCGCACACCTCTGTGGTTGATGACATTGACAAAAAAAAAATGCTGAAAAAAATTAAAAAAAAGATGGAAAATTCAGGAATTAAGGGGGCCACACGGAAACTTGTGGCACCCCAGTATTTGGACTTCAAAACCAGTAAATGCTGAGAATTCGGTACGGTTGAGAGGTATGGTCATCCTTACTGGTAGAATCTCCTTTCTCCATTCCTGTGTTAGCTTAGTTCTTTTTCTTTTCTTTTTTTAATACACCTATCTGATGTTGTCATTCTCATTCTGTTTCATGTATGGGTCTCAGAGCCGAACCTCAGATCCGGCTTGGCCACCTCCCACAGACTTGAACTTCTAGGCTCAAACTCCTTCCCTTGCCCATAATCCTCTACACCTTGCCCAACCTCCTCAGATCTCATTTGTCGTCAGTGGTAACCAGACATGATTTTTCAGGCTCAGATAAGTTTCACTTTTTCCTTCTAAATTTTTGTGCTCTACTGTTCTCTTTAACCAATTTGTTTTGTATTTCTGCTTGTTCCCTTCCCTCTGGTTAATGTTCTGGTGTGTTAGGCTCCTCACTTCTCTTTGGCCCTTTTTCCATCTCTTCATTCATTCAAAAAAAAAAGTTCAAACTAATTTGCGGTTTATAATTGTAGGTGATTGGATATTTTTCTTATTATAGTCATAGTGGTGTCAGTTCTTGTGTAGTGTTTTGTAGTGATTATGGATAAGCCTACTGGATTTAAGTGGTGTTCCGTTTCGTTTCATGTGAACGGAAGATTCCACACTCGGATACACATGAGTGTTGCGTTTACTGCTTAGGACCAGCTTACCTTGATTCTCCTTACAACATTTGTGAGGGATTTAACCTGTGGGCCTTGCAGGAGAGAAGAAATAAGCTTATTTTAAAAGGCTTGTTACCCGCTACTAGCTCTGATGCTAAGAAGAAGCAGTGCCCTAAGGAGTACTTCCTCAGAGCCACCTGCCAAGGCTCCAAGGTTATTAGATCTGACTTTGTCGGCGCCTAAACCTCTGTCAGCTCCATCTGATCTGATCGACCTCATGGCTCTGAGTGAGCCCTCCATTTCTACTTTGCCCTCAGATCCTAAGCTCTTGGATCTGAATAGTCCTCTTCGGATCTGGCAGTCTCTGGATCCATAGTCTTCGGGGAGATCCGTGGTGTTGGTTTCTCCTACCTTACCTGCCAAGATCCTCAAAATGCCCAGACACTCTTGTCCATCATCGGTGGCTTCCTCTAGGTCCTCTCAGAGCCTTTACCTTGATGTGATTGTGAGATCAATAATTAAGGCCCAGATCCAGATGGGGGTTCTTCTTGCTCTGTCCCCTCATGGATCTGAGCCTACACAGCCTGCGATTTTTTTTCCTTCTCTGAGCCAGCATTCCATTTTGGAGCCCCAGAATAGCTGTCCCCCGAGGGATTCAGGGTCGGATCAGAGGGCCTTTGCTTCCTCTACTCTGACAGCTGCCTTGACTTCCTCTGCTCGAACGTCCTCTGATAGGTTCATAGGTTCGTACTAGGCTATCTGCCCTAGGGCATTTATAAGCCTAGCCAGAGTGTATGTGGCTTACACCACCCCTTAGGATGAGAATACTACGCCCTTTTAGGGTTTAGTTTACTATGCCTCTGTCTAGTAGTGACACAGAGATGACCCCCGGGGTAAACCTACGATCTCCCATCCACTCGTCGAGATTTCTCTTGAATAGAGTCAGTGAGGGGCTCTGCCTAACATGGACTGGGATTCTGTTCCAGAGTGTAGGGAGCCTCTGGGTTATGAATCTGTCCCTCCAGCACGTTCTATTTATTTCTGTGTTGAGGTTTAAGTCACTTGTTCTCATGGCTCTGATGGATTTGGATTTTATGAGGTGGAGCATGTCCATTAATTCAGGATTGGACATGGCCTTGTACGTCAGGCACAGATCACCTCTGAGTAGGCGGTATGCGACTGAATAGAGCTGGAGTTTTTTCAGTCGGGCAGCATATGACATATGTTTAAGACCCTTTATCCTCTTGGTGAGGAACTTTTGGTGTCTTTCCAACTGCTGCAGGTGTCGGGTGAGATACATCCCAAATGGGGCATTGTACTCAATCATTGGCCTGATAAGAGAAGAGTACAGGGGCACAATGACCTCTCTTGATCTAGATGTGAAACCCTTCATGATAAGGTGGGCAATATAGAAGGTCTTCCTAACCACTTTGGCAATGTGAGTGTCAAATGAGAGGTTACTGTCAACCTGGGTCCCTAGGTCCCTGATTACCTCTTCCGTACTTAATGGATTACCGCCTATGTGGTAATTTGTCGGTACCTTGTTTTTCCCAAAGGGTATGACTATACATTTTTTGGCATTCAGCTTAAGGCCATGGCTCTGGCACCAATTATCCATTTCTATGAGGCCTCTCTGAAGGAGGTTTGTGTCCGCTGGAGTATCAATTATGGCACCCAGTTTGCAGTCATCTGCGAACTTTGTCAGTCACAATCCTCCTATGTTTGCCTGTACCTCGGAAAAATAAATGCCGAACAAGAGGGGTCCCAGGACTGAGCCCTGTGGGACACCGCTTGTGACTGGCTTAGAGTCTGACATAGCTCCAGCAACTCTGACCCTGTGGGTTCTGTCCTTGAGCCAGTTTGCAACCCATCTTGTGACATATGGGTTTACATTTAAGCTGGTGAGTTTGTCTATGATGCCCGAGTGGGGTATTGTGTCAAAGGCTTTTGCAAGGTCAAGGTAGGCTGTGTGAACTGCCTTACCCTCATCAATGGCCTTAGTGACTGTTTCAAAAAAGTCGACCATGTTCAAAAGGCAGGATCTGCCCTTGACAAAGCCAAATTGGGTTGGATCCAATGTCTGTAGGTCCCCAATGTCTTTGTTTATGAGTTCCATAATGATCCTCTCCATAGCTTTGCAGACCAGGCTCGTCAAGCTTATGGGGCGGTAATTTCCAGGGTCCGTAGAAGCACCGCCTTTGTGAAGTGGGACCACTGTTGCCGTACACCACTCTTTGGGTACGTATCCTGTAGTAAGGCTAAGATTAAACAGCAGCCTTATGTGTGGGTTTAGTTCCTCTTGGAGTTCATGTAGCACACAGCCCGGGACACCATCCGGTCCCATTGATGCTGTGTTTTTAGCTTTAGAGAGGGCGGCTCTCACCTGGGCATCTGAGATGTTAGGGAGGCTACACTCTGCTGGGATAGTTTTTTCTCCTTTTGGGGGGGGGAGGAGAAATTTGCACTGAACCTGTCTGCCAGAATGTTGGCAATGTCAGTGGGTTCAGTGTATTTTGTGTCAGTTTGGACTAACTCTGAGCATATCTGGGAGTTTCCACCCAGGTTCCTAACATAGCTAAAGAAGGCCTTGTGATTGCCTTTTGTGTCTTTTGCGATTTTTCTCTCAAAGTTGGCCTTGGATGATTTTATGAGTGATCGTAGTTTTTTGCTAGTACTGATCAGAGATGCCTTCCCTTTTAGGGATTTTGCTCTGTCATGTAGTAGCTTCCTCCTCCTGTTGTAAAGTTTGTTTATGGCTGGGGTCCACCAGACCGGGCGCCTGCCTTTGGGGGAATGGGTCTTGGTTTTATTTGGGATTGCATGATCCATGCATTCTTGAAGGTGCCCATAGAAGGCATTTGCAAAGGATTCAGCAGTGTGGGTTGTGGTTTCCACTGGCCCAGGGGGCTTGAAAGATACCACTTCAGTCTTAAGAAGTGTGAAGTTTGCTTTTGAGAAGTTCTTCACTGTGGTCTTTTGTGCAGGGGTGGGGGCGGGATGTGGATTTCCAGTGAGATTAATTTATGGTCTGATCTTACCAAGGAGGGATGTACTTCCGGTGTGGAGCATTTTGTCCCCATGTTTGTGATGATCAGGTCTAGTATATTGTCTCCTCTTGTGGGAATGGTGACTAGTTGTTCCATTGCATTTGAGTTTATGAATTCTAGGAACCTTTGGGCTAGGGTGTTGGGGCTTGAGTAATGTTCCCAGTCTATGTTTGGGTAGTTGAAGTCTCCCAAAATGATGGTATTTGGAGAGACCTTCATACTCTCCAGTGTCTTCAGGAAGGCTGTGTGAGGTTCCTGAGTTTGAGAGGGTGGTCCGTAGCATGCTACAAACTGTAAGGCAGTTTTGCCTATGGTTAGTTGTACCTGGATAGTCTCCGATGCTTCGTGCGTTGCCACTAACCTGGAGGTGTGGGTATCTTTGATGAAAATGGATACTCCCCCTCCTTTTGTGGTTCGGTCCAAGTTTTGGGGCCGGAAAGCATGATATGAGGTAAAACCTGATAGTGCTGGGGTGCTCTCAGGAGCCTTGAACCAGGTTTCAGTCACTGCACAGACATCGATGTTCTCCATACTGAGGAGGGCTTCGAGGGCGTGCATCTTGAGGTTTAGACTTCTGGCATTGAGCAGCATTACCCTTAGTTTTTTTCCACTTGTGTTTTCTAGGGAGGTAGGTTTGTCATTTGAGCCTTGCCTAAAAAAGGCACTATGGGGGTGGCAAGAGCCTTGGCCAATATCAATGATCCGAGTGCATCCCAGATCTGGGATGTCACTGTCTGGTCCAAGGGGAGGGGGTCGGTTCTGTTGCTCTCAGATCAGTCTTCCCCCCACAGAGCTTAGGCCCTCAATAGTGTGGGTCTGGTCCTGTCTGGGAGTCAGGATTCTGGTGGGCTGCTTCCATATTCCTCAGTAGCTTCAGCTCCGGGGGAGCCCAGCAGTATCTCACTGGGACCCTCTGCTTTTCAGGCATTGGAAAAGATGTTCTCTGTTTGAAGAGTGCTCCACCCCATGCTCCTCCTTTGGATCAAGGTCTTGGATCAACCATCCCTGCCCAGGATCAGCCTGTCTCGAAGGACCTCCAGTCTGCTCCACCTGAGGGGGTTCCCTCCTCTTTCAGCTCTTCTTCTGAGTATCCCATGGAAGACATTCTGTGGAAGAGGATGTGCAAAAGGAGGCACGTAGACTCCCCTATGGAGTCTCTCGCCAAGGATACAGATTACGATGAGGGAGAGGGGTCGTCCAAGGACCACCCAACGATGTCTCTTTTGCAGACATTTTGGAGATTTTGAAGGTAGAGGGTGGCTGAACCTCCAAAACCCCTCTCCAGAGGAATCTGGAGGCCTTCAGGACAGGGCCATCTACATCTTGGGTGGTCCCCCTGGCTGAAGCTCTTGTTGACCTGGTTGCCAGTCAGGCCTAAAAGGAGCTGGACATGATAGATCCAGTTCCTAAGTGCCCCAATAAAATACCTTCACCCCCTGAGGATTGCTCCACCTGGAGCAAAGGCATTCCTGTTGATGCTATGGTGGTGGCGATCGTTACCAAGAAGGAGCTTGCCCAGCAGAACTCCACTGTCCATCCACTGAACAGGGAGTCCAGAGTGATGGACAGGTTCAGGAAGCACACTTTGCCTCAGCGATGTCTTCACTCAATTACTTGGCACATTTTACTCGCCTTGATCAAGTGATCAAGGAGCTTTCTGATTCTCTGGTGGAGTCTATGCCTAAGGGAGAGTTCAACAAAATTTCTCCTAAGCTAGTCACTCTCACTTCTATTGACAACTCCCCCATGAGGCTTATTTCACACTCTGTGGGGGTTTCTTCTAGAACAGCTAACACCAGCATTATGATGCGCTGTCATGCCTGGATGCAGCTGTGTGATTTCGTGGAGCCCTTTAAGGCATCATTTGTCAATGCCTCCTTTGATGGGTCCTCGTTGTTCAGATCATCTGTTAAAGACACCCTGACCCACTGTGAACAAGAGGGCAAAACCTTGTCTGCTGTAGGATTAAAATTTTCTGTCTCCCAATGAACCTACTCCAGGAATCAAAGGGGTGCTAAGAAAACTTGGTTTCACAAATCTCAAGGTTCCTTGCCTGATCAAATTGAAGAGCTCTCCTCCAGGGGCCAAAGAGAGGCTTATAATGAGAGATGCCACCCTAAAGGCAGAGGGCTCCAGGGAATCCTTTACCAACAAGCCTTTTCAGTGCTCCTGAAGCACTGCCCAACTGTCCTACTCTGGAGGCAGTCAGGGGTCGTTTTTCTTTACACTCACGCACCTGGGCCCAAATCATGTGAGACACTTGGGTAATAAAAATTATATGATATAACAAAGACATGCATCTGGTGTGTTTCTCCTCGGGCCTCCGCTGAAAATTGGCTTTGTTCCAAGTCGGACTTTCCCAGTAAACAAATGCTAAATAAATATCCAGAGTTTACTACATTCCATTTTCCCTTCCTCCTCCAGAGGTACTGAGGCTGCTCCCGGATGTTCCACCCAGTCAGAGTGAGTTAGCGGCTGAAATCACCACATTGCTGCAAAAAAGAGTCATCCAATAGGTCCTGACTGATCAGAAAGGGTCCACAGCTTACTACCTTTTCTTTTTGGTGCCAAAAAAGACAGGAGACCTGTGGTCCATTCTGGACCTAAGCAATCTCAACTTCTTCATGAAGAAGACCAAGTTCCGGATGGTGATGGTGCAGTGCATACTCCTGTTACTGAAGAAGGATGATTGGATGTGCTTGGTGGACTTCAAGGATGCATACTATCACATAAAAATAGTCACTCCAAGAGTCATCTGACCTTCCATCTGAGAGCTGATCATTTCCAGTTTCGAGACCTGCCCTTTGGTCTCATCACAGCCCCCTGGGTGTTCACCAAGTGCATGGCAGAGGTTGCAGTGCAGTGCATCCATGACTGCAAGGGTTTCAGGTATTCTCATATCTGGATGATTGGCCCCTGACCACCCCCACTCAGTGTCAACTTTGTCAAGCCAGAGATTATCTCTACCAGTTGTCCCATTCTCTAGGCATAACCATAAATGTGGACAAGTGACAACCTACGCTGGTTCAGAACCTACAGTTCACTGATGTTCTCGTGAATGCTTCTACTCTGATAGCTGCCTTTCCCCAACATCTCAGTGACATGTTGAAGTCCCACATTCAGGCTATTCTGCTTTCCCCATCACCTACAGCCAGATTGATTCTGAGAGCTCTGGGCTCTATGCCTGCTGCCATTTTGTTGGTTCTGCTAGCAAGGTATTATATGTCCATTCTCCAAAGGACTCTTTCTATTCAATAGTCTATTCTATGTTGTCCATTATCTGCTCCTATCAGGTTAACAAACATTTGCAGATCCCATCTGAGGTGGTGGATTCAAGTGGATCTGACAATAGGAAGACTGTTCACTCTTTTCTTCCCCTCAGCCATGGTGACCACATATGCTTCCCATGTACAGTAGGGAGCACTTTCCGATGAAGATGGTCTAAGGCACATGGACACAAATAGAGACCAGCCTGTGTGTCATCTTCTTGGAGATGAGGGCTGTTCTTCTGTCATTACAAGCTTTCAGGATGTCCTCCCTCCAGGGACTATTGCTATTCATACTGACAACATGGGTGTTGTCTGGTACATCAACAACAAAGAGGAACCCATTCGTACCCTCTCTGTAGAGAGGCCATGAGGGTATGGGAATGGGTGATCTCTTCAAACCAATTTCCTCTTGCAACACATGTACCGGGGAAATCCAGCATGTTAGCAGACAGGCTTAACAGGTCTATTCTGGTGCCTCATGAGTGGTCCCTCAATCAATCAGTGGCAAATGAGATATTCCACCTCTGAGTTCCTCCCTGCTGTGAATTCTTCGTGTCCCCTTACAACACCAAATGCAGCACTTACATCACTCTGATTCCCCATTCAGGGGACTCCCCAAGGGATGCTGTAGTCCATGACTGGCCTCCAGGACCCCTGTATGCTTACCCTTTTCTACCTTTGCTCCCCAGATTCTTTCAGAAAAACAAATGGTTGAAGAGCTCTGTTATCCTCATTGCCCCCTACTGGCCTTGCCAGATATGGCTCCTCTTCCTCTGGTCTCATCTCAAACATTCTCCTTGGATGCTGGAACCCAAACCAGACCTCCTTTCTCACCTGACTTTAAGATGCCACCTTGATCTCCATACTTTCAAGTTGACTGCATGGTTTATCCACGTCCTATGATTGTTAGAGGGCCCAGGTTTTCTTCCCTGGTCAAAGGTATTCTTCTGGCCTCCCAGAAACAATCTGCTAAGAAGGTTTACAAGAGTAAATGGAAGAGATTCTCTATTTGGGCAATCAATAATAACTTGGACCCTTTTTCCACTCCAATCTCCTCTATTCTATCATTTTTAAAATCTTTGTTTAGGCAAGATTCTAGTTTTGCTACTGCTAAACTGCAACTAGTAGCTATCTCCAACTTTCATTCAGGATTTTTGTCACTGTCTCTTGCTTCTACTAGCCTGTGTAAAACTTTCTTGAAAGGGATCTTTCTTTTTAGGTCTCCTATTAAAGATCCTACATGCCTGTGGGATCTCACTCTGCTTTTGGAAGCCTTTAACCCAGAGTCCCTTTGAGCCGGCTAAGGATTGTGATTTGATGTTTTTGTCTGGGAAGTCCACCTTTCTTGTGACAATCATGTCAGCCAAAAGGGTTTCCAAGTTGCAAGCAGTCTCTTTCAAACATCCTTACATTATCTTTCACAAGGATAGGGTGTTTCTCCATACTAACCATACCTCCCAACTGTCCCAAATTACTCATTTTTTACCGAGTTTTGGGGTCTAAATAATGGGGTGCCATGATTCTTGAGTGGCGCCCCATTCATTTCCCATTTATTTCCCTTTTTCCCAGCTTTTTTTTTAATTGTTTGATTTCGTTTTTTGAGCTGATGTCATCACGTGCGAGATGACATCAGCTCCGTCAGCCTGTCGGAATGCTCAAGGGCATGCATTTCCAGTGTTTGCTTTGAATGGCGTGAGAAGGAAACGGTTGGAGTTTAAGGAAACTAGCCCAGGAGAAACAGTTGGGGTTTAAGAAAACTAGCCCATGACGCTCGTATTTTGCAGTGTTAGTTTTGCTCGTATTCCGTTTTGGCCCAGAACACTCGTATTCTGAACTGAAAGAGTTAGTTTTGCACTTGTAAGTATGTGTGTGTGTGTGTGTGTGTGTGTGTTTGTACACTTTCCCAGTAGCTTTCTATTACTTAAGTAACACAGTTTAAATAACTCCCAAGTTAGGTAACAGATATAAGTACAAGAAAAAAGCACATAGATGTGTTATCGGCTGCTAATCTGCCATCAATGGCTGCACTTCAACAGGTGCCTCAAGTTTGTTTGATTTCCTACTCTGGCCTTGAAGTTATAAGATAATGCACTAGCAAAAGAAGGTTTCTGTCCGATGATCTTTACGTATGTATGTCTTATGGGTTTAAGAATGCAGGAGTACAACAAAGTAACAGCTGAGTGCATATGATGAATGGTAAAAATAAAAATATTTCAGAAGATATTAATGAAATACTGTAACGTAATGTGTCAGTCAGTTGGTTCGTACTGTCTGATTAGAATAATTTAAGCAAGTAGTGGCAATATGGCAGCTGGTTACTGTGAAAATGTACTGCATAGGTTCAATTGCTGTCTGCCCAAAGAAACATTTCAGATATCTTTTCATCATACATATGCAGGAATGCTCAATTTTTCAACACATTAGATCATTCTATGCAGCAAATTCAGGTAAAATGAGAGGTGTGTGTGTGTGCGTGCGTGCATGTGTGTATATGTGTATGTGTATGTGTATGTATGCCCCCAGATAAATACACCTGGTGGCTAGAGGTAGTCAAGCTCAAACCCTGTACCTTGGGTACAGGTAAAAACAGCCTAAAGTCCTTAGCCACCACCACTTGTGAATTTCTTATTTTTTTTGTTCTGTTCCTCATTAATTCTGTGGTTTTCAGGGTTTTTGTGGCAAATCACTGAAGTACTGAATTCTCTAAATAATGACAAACATTTGAATTTCAGTCTTCATATTCTTCAGAAAATAAATGGTTGCACAAAACTTTTTATTCTAGCAATTTTCTAAGTTTATAAGATCATTATTTTACATTTGTCCCTATTTTAGGGATGTATTCCCCCATTATTGGCTTTGTCTAGGTTTTTTGTGCTAAGACGTTGAAAGCTATGGTGAGAAGTGAGAACCGAATTCTGTATTCCCCATTATTGGCTTTGTCCAGGTGTTTTGTGCTAAGAGGTTGAGAGCTATGGTGAGAAGTCAGAACTGAATTCAGTAAATGATAGCCGTTTAAGTTGCAGTCTTCCTATCTTTCAGGAAACTGCTGATTTGGCATAGTGGTATTTTGCTCTGATTGTAGTGCACAGAGTCCTGGGTTCAAGACTTGTCAGTGAAATGCTGCATGGTGGTAACACATTTTATTCTAGCAACTTTCCAAAATTATACAAGCAATATTTAAAATGTGCCCCTGCCTGGTGTTTGTCCTTTTGTCCCCCCCAAAAGAACTGAAATTGAAAATAAGTGCGAGAAGCTGTGCAAGATGCCTATGGCTTACACTACTGTCATTCTATATATATAGGTCTACTTCATATGATCGACAGCTCATATGATTGACAACCAAAACACTGAAAGCTCATATGATCGACAGCTCATATGGTCGACACATAAAGACAAAGCATTATGCCCTTTCCCCATGGTAGCATGACCCTGGAGTAGGAATAAATAGTTGGGGGTGGGTGGCACAGCCCCCACGTTGTGGGGTGTTGGGCCTAGCCCCCCCACATTATTTACATGAATATAGTCAATTCAGTTAAAATTATCCATATGTATGTCTAAAATTTATGACATATGTGGGGGGCTTTGCCCCCCCACCCCCCAATGTGGGGGGCTGTGCCCCCCACAACCCCCTAACTATTTATTCCTACTCCAGGGTTGTGCTACAGTGGGGAAAGGGCATAATGCTTTGGATTTATGTGTCGGCCATATCAGCTGTCGATCATATGAGCTTTCAGTCATATGAAGTAGACCCTTATATATATATATATATATATATATATATATATATATATATATATGTATGTAGATGTGTGTAAGTAGACATTTATGATGGAAATGTTCTGAATTGGGCAGTTTTGTCATTATTGGTTCATGCATTTTGTTTCATTGCCTACTGGAAAAATGTTCAAACAATAAATTTAAAATGAGCTCTAACTTAAATCTAACAAGTGTGCTGTATTATTATACAAGGAATATAATTTAATAAAGTCAGAAAGGTGTATCAAAGAACAGATGTATATTTTTTGTTTTGTGTGCAAGGGGCCTATGATTTGAAAACAGCCCAAAGGTAATCATTATCCACTACTGGCCAGATGCATTTTCTTTGGATGTGGTGTGGGTTTCAATGCTTGTGAGTTTCAAGGGCAGAGAAGTTTTAATGCCAAGTCTATTTTCATTGTGAGACAGTATTACGTTGTTTAGCAGAGCTCTGTTAGTGTTTGTGCATTGTGCTATAAAATGGAAAAGTAAAATCCAAATAATCATTGTAGAAGTAAAGCAGTATGCATGCACATATTAGTGTTTATGGTAAATGGGGCAAAATAGCAAGGTAATGGGACATTGGAATGGCTGTAGGGGGACTCTGGTGCCATATTTTGGTTGTCTGTTCTTCAGTTTGTGTTTGAAAGTTGGTATCCCACAATTCCATTGGAGTGAGTGGGGTTACATACTTATGTATGCAATTTTTACGTTAATCAGTGTACAGATTTGTACCTATTTTTCATTGGCCTTGTCCAGATTTTTGACGTTTCCAGGTTGAGAGGTATGGTACTAACCCTTCTTTCCTGCCAAAGGTGGCTACATCTTCCATTATCTGTGTATTCAATTACCAGTGTTCTTCCCTAATTATATAACAAAGGAGAATACCTTCTACATTCCTTGGATGTTCATAGCTTCATTTCTACCTCCATAGGACAAGGCACTTCAGGAAGTCAGACCAATTATTTGTTTCCTTTTCCCCTGATTGTAAGTGTCAAGCTGTTTCCAAAGTAAAACCTGCAAAGTGGATCACTAATTGTGTTGCCTCCATTTATGAAAAGAATGGTTGGAAATTGCCAGGTCCTCTAAAAGCTCACTCCACGAGGTCTATTGTCGCATCAGTTGCTTTTTCTTCTAGGACTTCCATTAATGACATTTGTGCTGCTGCCACTTGGTCTAATTCTCACACCTTTGTGTACCATTATAAATTGGATGTTGTGTCCAAGAGCAGAATGTCCTTTGGTACTTCTGTGCTCTGGCATATCCTTCCTTGAAGTCACTCAAGAAAATATGTAGCTGGGGACTTTGACCCATATGTGAATCAGACTGAAAAGGACAACATCAGATTTATTAGTTATGTACTTACCATAACTTGGTATCTGTGTTGTCCTCTTGTCATTCTGCTTCACATTCCTGCCCAACCAGACCCCTCCTTCTGAATATGCTTCGGGAGGATCTAGATAGCCTTTGTTATAACTCTGGTTCCAGGTTGAGCTCCTGGGTTTCTTCCTTGAGCTTTGGGGCTGGCAAACATGATCTGAGGAGGTTGGGTGAGGTGTAGAGGATCATGGGTAAGGGGAGGGGTTTGAGCTTGGAAGTTCAAATCTGTAAGAGGTGTCCGAGCCAGAGCCGAGTTTCGGATCCGAGATCCATATGTGAAGCAGAATGAAGAGAGGACAAAACAGATACCAGGTTATGGTAAATACATAACTAATAATTACTGGATTATCATCTGTGGCATAGGCACATTTATATTTATACAAAAGTAATCAAACTGTATTAACATATTAACAAACATTATACTTTACATACATTACTATATATCATATAACCTAAGCAACATTACATAAATTATTCAATTCCTACCCCTTTTTTTTAAACAAGAAACATCTTCATTAAACATCATTTACAACATAAGCAATCATACGTTTATATAAATGAAAATGAACCACACCAACATAATCTTAGTTGCAAGCATTTTACATTACAAACCATACTGACACACTCCCAGTTGCAAACATTATACATCACTTATAATCATTTTCAGTCAAGCATTACATATCTCATTTAAGTCTTGCCTTCTTTTAAACCTCATTTCTCCCTGTATGTATTGTTCCCAAAATTCCCATTTTTCCCATGTAGTTTGCTCCTACCCTTCTCTAAAGATCACAATTCCAGTTATTTTATCTCTGTTACTGTATTTATACTTCTAATATAGTTTGTTCAGATTTTGATTTCCATGTTCCAGTAATTACTTTTTTGGCAGCCACCATAGTTAGATACAGCAAGGCCTTACCATGTCTAGGCAATTCCAATTCTGTATCATAGCTCAGAAAAATCATCTCTCTTGTCACACCAATCCACCCAGCCAGCATCTCCGACAGTACATCCCGCAGGAAATCCTTAAAGTCCACCAACCCATTGTACTCGCAGAAAATATGTTCCCAAGTACTTCTTCCTTCCCTGTCACTCCTCCAACATTTGCTGTCTACCTAGGGAAAAATTCTCTGGAGCCCACTTGAGATATAAAAATATCTATGTAAACATTTCCAAGCAAAAATCCTAAATCTTCTAGATTTGTTTTGCATATTTGGGAGACATATGCATACATACATACATACATATATATATATATATATATATATATATATAGATATAGATATAGATATAGATATATATAGATATATATATAGATATATATATATATATATAATATCCTCCCATTGTTTCTTTGTAAATTGCTTATCCAGTCTCTCTTCCCAACTGATTGATTCTTATAGTTATAATGCAATATTATATATGCGCTACCTTTTTTAATGGTGGCTTTTGTTCTAGATTCTACTAAAAGCTCTACTAGTGCTGGTCTTTCTTTTAGCACCACCCTAGTTCTTTCTCTTTGCCTAAACTCTGATATCAATCCTTGACACGGAGGGCAATTTCTAACCTGCAGTCCAAATAAATTCTTGGCCTCTTCCCATTCTGTTACCTTTCCCCTTCCAGTTATTTGCTCTCAGTACCTTGATTCCTTTTCTCCAATAAATTTTTACATTGCAGTCATCCCTATTGGCATAATTGCCTTTCTCCATTCCTGTGTTGGCTTAATTCTTAGAATACTTTCTGCTACTTTATGGTTATGATATTCTGTATGATTATTGTTATTCTCCTTAAAGGCCTGCATCTAAAATCCCAGTCTCTCCTTGTTTCTTGAGCTTCTTCCCTGTTTCAACATCATCCCTTTCCACTTTGAATTATAGTTTTCTGCTTGTGCTATGTAAAGGAGTCTTAACTGTGTAGCTTTGAAATACCTCTTCAAATTGGGTAATCTCAATCTGCCCTGTTCTACTGGAAGAGTCATAATCCAATGTAACTACTGTCTGTTTATTTTAACTGTGGAGCTTTTCTCCCTGGGCCTCCGCTGAAAATGGACCTACGTCCAGTCGGACACTCCCGGTCAATAAATAAATAAATAAAATATTATCCCATTTGACTCCTGCCATATTCCCCTCTCAGATAAAGTCCTTCAGCTCTTTATTAATTGCTGTCTACAACTTCTCTGGTAGATAAAAGTATGCTTGACCTGTGTATAAGACTAAAGGGACTAAAAACATTTTGACTGCTTGTATCTTACTATCCATATCCATATCCATATAACAAAGCTATAATTTTGTCAGTTTTTGTATTATCCTTTAAGTCTCTTCCCATATATCCTTAGCTACCACACCGGAATAATTTTAATCCATACTCCTAAATATTTCATTTTATTATGTCCCATAAATACGGATATTGCTGAACCAATCCATGTGTGGGTACATAATTTACTGCTTTTGCCTTTGTTTTAGCCTCATTAATTTTGTATCCTGAAAAGATTTGAAACTGCCTCAAAATGTTCCGCAGCACTCTGTCTCTTTCTGGTTTTCTCAGGTATAAAATAATATCTGCAAATAGAGCCAGCTTTTCTTGATGACCATACCAATTATATCCTTGAATCTGAGTCCCTTATTTTCTTTGACAATGGTTCTAAATATAATGCAAATAAAGAGGAAAGAGGACCCCACCCACTTTAATTTTCACCTCCAATCCCTCATATATCCTCCTAATCAACCTTATAATTTTTTTTCAGGAAATGCAAATGCTTCCATTACCTTGCTCATAAATTTCCAGCTTATTCTGTCAGGTGCTTTTTCTGCATCAAGACCCACCAACAACAATGGTATCTTCTTACATTCTGCTTCCCACTTGATCATCAGTGTTCTATTAATGTTGTCAAATGTTTGCCTCCCCTCCATAAAACCAGACGTATCCATATCTATCAATTTTGGCATTACGTTTGCCATTCTTTTAGCCATTATAGACATAAACCCTTTATAATCATGGTTTAGTAGTGAAATGGGCCTGTATGAAGCTGGATCTGATGGATCTTTACCCTCTTTAGGTATTACAGCTACCACTGCTTTCTTCCAGGATGTTGGTACTTCTCCTCCTCTTAAAATACTGTTAGACAAAACCTTCCAGATCTGTATCAGTCTTTTCCCTCCTAGCTTCCAGACTTCCACAGGAATAGTCTGTTCCTGGAGACTTTCCTGTAGATTGGTTATACATCACAATTTTTATGTCATCTCCTCCTGTCCTAACCATTAGTAATTGAGCCTCATCTGCCTCTAACATTGGCATGTTTAATTCTTCCATAAACATTTCCATTTATATCTTTTCTTGATTTCCATATTCTCTGCTTTATACAGACTTTCATAGAATTTCCAAAATATTTCTAATACCTCTACAGGATCTCTTGTTACCTTCCTTGTTATAGGCTCCCTAAGCTTGGTGAAAACCCTCTCTACTTTCTGTTGCCTGAGTCACTTTGCTAAATGTTTTTGCACTCTACTGTTATTATCATAAATAATTGCTTAACAGTAATCTTTCTAAACATGTGCATATTATTGAGGTAATCCCTTATTTTCTGCTTAGCATTCTGCAATTGATCCTCTTCTATGAAAATCCCCCCTATTCTGCAATACTTTAACATTTGTCAGTCCCTCAAAATAATTCTTGTTAATTTTTAACCATAGCACCCTTTCTTTTATTTCCACCCTATTTTTAAACTCCACCTTAATTTTATCCTATTCCCTAGCTACATTTTCAGAAGAAATTTTTATCTCCTCTAATAGTTCCTGAGGAATCTCCACTATCCATCCCTTAAATTCCTCTCTTTTTAACAGATAGGTAGGAAAGCACCAGTGTCTCATTTTTATTTCATTACTCTGTGTTTTTATTTTAGTTATTATTGGCACATGATATGAAATTGTTATTGGGTGCATATCAAGACCTTCAATCAAATGCACATGTTCCTGTGAAATTTAATTTATGTCTAGCCTAGCTCAATTTTTATATCTTGGGGGATAATATGTAAATTCACTCCGAACTCGTATTACTGAATTCACATCTTCCATGCCAAATATTTTCATAAATTTCTTCAAAAATGTATCCTCCTTTGTTATACTTTCCCTTTTGGACCCCCCCAGACTTAGCTTCACTGTTGCAAATCACATTCCATTCCTCACCTGTAAGTAATATTCCTTGCTGAAAACTAATTATTTCTCTCAGAATTTTCTTAAGCTCCATTATAGCAGTTTTAGGTGGAATATAAATATATGCCAGTGTAATCCTTCTACCTTGCCAGTAGCCCCTTACCACAACAAATCTGACATTACTATTGTTTTATCCTCAATATAATACTCCTCTTTTACTTTGTCTCAGGTATTCCTCTGAATAACCGTCCTGAAAACTTTTCTTTATCAAATTCACATGTTCAGTTCTTTCTAAGTGTGTCTCCTGTAACATAGCTATTTGCACTCTACATTTTTAATATAGTTCACTACTCTTTCTTTATTTATCTGTGAGACAGTTGACTTTTAAAGACATTACATAAATGATCATTGTATTAAAAATTATATACTTTTATGTATAACACCTTTTTGTTAAATGTCTAGTTCCACCTTTTGTGTTACATGGCTACACTGTTTGACAGGTTGAAGTTTTGTACAGTTGTTTCTTGTCATATTCATTTCACCCTGTGTCACATCTTACAAAACTTTTTGTTTTATTGAAAGCCCTCAAACAACAAAACAAACACATCCCCAGTATCCCCTAAAATCTATTAACTTAATACTAACACAAAAAACTGTGTACATCTTCAAATACTGAAGTTTTACCCTCCTAATAGGAACAAAAGTCCCAAACTGTGACAGCAACACTCATAGACTTGAGTTAACCTAAAAGAAAGGTTAAACATGCTAAGACGCATGGTGCACCCGGTGCTTCTACTAAATCTTAATTGATTTTGTCTTTTCTTTATAGCGCTCCCAGCTGGGAAAACTCCTGAATACTTTCAGAAAATATTATTTTCTAGCCAATTTCTTTTCTCAGTTTCTTTCTTCAGCCAGTCACTCTCCACCAGCCTGTAGCCAGTTTCTCTCTATCAGGTTGTCTCCATGGAGACATGAGAATCAGGCAGCCAGTTTCTCTTTATCAGATTGTTTCCATGGAAACATGAAGACCAACTGCAGAATTGCTACTGAGCATACATGTTTGCTAGAAAAAAGCCTCATAATATTCAATATTTGTTTTCACTTACTGCTAAAACTTGTCATCAAATCAGTCCAACGTCCTCAATCAAATCATTTCCCCACACAATAATGAGAAAAAGCACAGCAGCCTCTCTTTTGTCATGCTCTTTCAGCTAGGCTTTTTTCATTGCATTACCTACATTTCTTAAAAATGAACAAGAATGGAGAAAGGGAAAAGCAGCAGCACCTGTTTACAATTCCCATTACACTTAAAATAACTGAAAACTTTACTTTATAGCATGCAAAGAAAACCATACACTACAAAAATACTGCTAGTGAGAAAGAAGTAATTTACTTACAGTTAACGTTCTCCCTTCTCTTCCCCTCCCAAAGCATTTTTTGAACATTAATGACATGAAGTAGGGCATATGCTTTAGAGTCCCCTACAAGTCCAAAAAATCCTGAAAAAGTCCAATATTTACAGATTTTTTTGTTCTTTTACATTTCACACATATAATTATTGCATTGTAATCCCACATTAAGTTACTGTTTTATTACTGTTCATCTCCACCTCCCAAATCCTCTGTTTCATTTCCAACATACTATTAATTCTTCTAGTCAACTGTTGTGCTCCCTTCCTTCTCGCCAACTTGTCAGCTTAGTTTTTGGTATACTTTCTGCTACTTTATGAATGTCATATTCTGGATGACTGTTTTGTTTTAAACACCTTTATTAAATTATCACTTAAGACATAGGCAAACAGGAGATTCTTCTGATAGGGGTGACTGCAATTAGGGATACAGACAATAGGCAAGAGGGGGTGGGAGTATATTGGAGAAAACTGACAAAGGAACCAAGGTATTGAGAGCAAATAACTAGACAGGGAAAGGTAATGGAATGGGAAGATGCAAAGAACTTATTCAGACTGAGGGTGAGAGATTGCCTTCTATATCAAGGATTGATATCAGTGTACAGGCAAAGAGAAAAAAAGAGGGGTCTTAAACAAAAGACCAGCACTGGTAGAGTTCTTAGTAGAATCTAGAACATAAATGGCCATTAAGAAAGGAATAATTAGTAGAGCATATAAAATATTGCATGGTAACTATAAAAATCAATCAGAAGAGGTTAGGAAGATTTGGGAAGTGAGACTGGATAAGCAATTCACAAAGAAACAATGGGGCATATATGTATGTCTTCCAAATATGCAACAAGATCTAGAAGATTTAGGATCTTTGCCTGGAAGTGCTTATGTAGATATTTTTATACTACAAGCAGGCTCCAAAGAATCTTTCCTCAGGCAGACAACAAAGGTTGGAGATGTGATGGGGAAGAAGAAGGTAATTGGAAACATATTTTCTGGGAGTATAATTAATTGTCTGACTTTAAAGATTTCCTGCAGACTGCTCTGTTAGAGATGCTGGGTGAGCAATTTGGAGTGACAAGGGAAATTATTTTTGTGAGCTATGATACAGAGTTAGAATTGCCTAGATATTGTAAGCCTTGCTGAGTCTAATTATGATGGCGGTCAAAAAGCAATAACAAGAAAATGGAAATCAAAGTCTAAACCATCTTTACTAGAAGTAACAAAGACAATAAGATAGATAAAACAACTGGAACTGGGATCTTTAGAAAAGGGTAGGAGTAAATTGCACATAAAAAATGGGAAATGTGGAACTACTACATGCAGAGGAGGAATGATGTTTAAAAGAAGGCAGGAAGTGAATGAGCTATACAATGGTTAGCTGATAATGACTATATCTATATTAAAAGTGATGTAGAATGTTTGCAACTGAGATTGTGCCGCTATGATTTATTTTCATTTATATAAATGTAAGATTGTCTGTGTCACACGTGATAATTTAATAAAGATGTTTCTTGTGAAAAAAAGACATGGGCAAACATGCCTTAACAGAAAAGAAAACAAACCATTTTAACATTTTCTATTTAAATACAAAATGCATCACATATATCTTTTTAGCTACTATATTCAGGCCAATATTACTAAAAAATGCTGAATTCCTGCCTCCCCTTAAACTTCACTCCTCCTCCTGAGCATTATTATGCATGCATTATTCCCACAATGTTCATTTACTTACATACAATTTGTTCCTTCCCTTTACTGAAGATCCCTTTTTCAGTTCTTTTTTCTCTTTATAATATTCAATACCTCAAATACAGTTGGTGTAGACTTTGATTTCCATTTCTAGTAATTGCTTAATACAACTTATGTCTAGGCAATTCAGGTCCAGTGTTGCAACTCAAAAGAATAATTTCCTTTATTGTAACAATTAGCTCACCAAATATTTCTGACTCTTTAGGGAATTTTTAAAATCTGCCAACTCATTACACTCCCAAAACGTATGTTTTCAATTACCTCTTTCTTCTCCATCACACCTCCATTATTTGCTATCTACCTGAGGAAAAATTATTTGAAGTCTGCTTGGGGTATAAAAATACATATGCAAACACTTCCATGCAAAGATCCTAAACCTTCTGAACCATACATATGTCTTCCCATTGTTTTCTTGTAAATTACTTGTCCACTCTCTCTTCCCAACCTTTTCTAACTAACCTCCTCTGATTGATTCTTATAGTTATCATGCAATATTTTATATGCCCTACTAATTAACCCTTTTTAACAGCTGCTTCTGTTCTAGATTCAGCTAAAAACTTTAACAGTGCAGGTTTTTCACTTAAAATTCCCATATCCCTTTCTCTTTGCCTGTACTCTGAGATCAAGCCTTGGGAGGGAAGGCAGTCTCTAGCCTGCAATCCAAATGTCTTCTTGGCCTCATCCCAATTTATTACTTTTCTTGCTTCAGTTATTTGGTCCTGATATTGTGGTTCCTTTGCCTAGTAAATTCCACACCACTCTTGCCAATTTTCTGTACACCAACTTACAGTTATCCCTATTGACAAAATCTGTCTCCATTCTCTTATTGGCTTACTTCTTAGAATACTTTCTGCTACTTTATGAATATAATCTGTATGGTGGTTATTCTTCTTAAGGATATGCTTCCAAAATTCGGCATTCTATTTCTTGAACTTCCGTCTTGCTTCATCATTATCCCTTTTTACTTTGAATTATAAGCTTCTGATTGTGTTATGTATATGAACCTTAACTGTGTAGCACAAAAATATCTATTCAAATCAGCTAAACCTAAACCTCCTTGTTTTATTGGAAAGAATAACTTATGTCACTTAACTCTTGCCCTCATTCCATCCCAGATAAATTCCTTCAATTATTTATTAACTATTGTCCACAACTTCTCCTCTGGTTGATAAAAGTATGTCTGACCTGTATAACAAGAATAAAGAAACAAGAAACATTTTTTTCACTGCTTGTATCCATAAATACAAGTTTCCAGTTTCCCAGTTTTTGTATTATCTTTTCTTTAGTCTCTTCCCACATATCCTTAGCATCTGTAACAGAAGTCTTTTTAATCCATACTCCTTAATACTTTATCATGTCCCCATAAATATAAGTATTGCTGAGCCAATTCATATGTGGGTACAAAATTTATGGCTATAGCCTTTGTTTTATCTTCATTAATTTTATATGCTAAAGACACCTGAAACTGTCTCAACATGTTCCACAACACTGAGATGTCATTTTTTTCAGGTACAAAATAATCTCATCTGTAAATAAAGCCAACTTTTTTTGATTACCATACTAATTATATCCTTTTATTTCTGAGTCCATTATTTTCTTTGCCAATGTCTCTAAATATAAAGGAAATAAAGGGGAAAGAGAACACCCCTGCCTGGTTCCTCTGTTCAAACACAGTTTATCTGAGAGTAACCCTTGACTTTAATTCTTGCCTCTGATCCTCATACATCCGCCTAATTAACCTTATTATTGTGCCTTACTCATAAAATCCCAGCTTACCATGTCAAATGCTTTCTCTGCATCAAGACCCACCAACAACAGAGATATTTTCTAACATTCTGCTTCCCTCTGGATCATCATTCTATTAATGTTGTCAAATGTTTGCCTCCCCTCCACAAAACCACACTGCTCCATATCTATCAATTTTGGCAACACCTTTGCCATTCTAGTAGCTAGTGTAGGCATAAACACTTTGTAATTGTGGTTTAAAATTGAAATGGGTCTATATGATGATGGGTCTGAAAGGTCTTTGCCATTATAAGGTAACACAGCCTCTACAGCTTTCTTCAAAGATGTTAGCACTGACTCTGTTTTTAAAATACTGTTAAACAAAATCTTCCAAATCTTTATCACTTATTTCACTCATGAATTCCAAACTTCCACAGGAATACAATCTGTTCCTTGAGAATTTCCTGAAGATTGATTATACATGACTCATTACCTCCTATCCTAACTATTAATTGTTGAGCCTTGTCTGCCTTTAACCTTGGTATAATTAAGTCTTTCATAAATATTTCCATTTCTACTCTTTCGTGATTTCCACATTTCTCTGATTTATACAAATTTTCATAAAATTTCTGGAATATCTCTAAAACCTCGACAGTATCGCTGGCTATTTTTCTTGCTATAGGTTCCCTAAGTTTGGTGACAAACCTTTCAATGTTCTGTTGCCTAAGTCATTGTGTTAAAAGTTATTGTGCTCTGGAGTTGTCAAAAATAGTTGCTTAACTGCACTCTTTCTAAACTCATGCATAGTATCCAGATACTCCCTTATTTTCTCTTTAGCACTTTGCATTTGTTTCTCCTCTTTTTTTCTGAGAGATTCCCCTTATTCTGCAATACTTTAACCTTTGTCAGCCCTTCTAAATAATTTCTGTTACTTCTTAACTGCATCTCCTTCTATTTTATTTTGACCCTATTTTTAAACTCTATTTTCATTTTATCCCAGTCACTAACTATAACTTCTGAAGATATTTCTATCTTCCCTAAGAACTCTTGAATAATTTCCACTACCCATTCCATAAATTCCTTTCTTTTTAACAGGTAGGTGAGAAAGCACCAGTGTCTTGTTTTTACTTTATTACCCTGTATTTTTATCTTAGTTTTTATTGGTGCATGATCAGAAACAGTTATTGGACATATGTCAAAGCTTTCAGTTAAATGCACATATTCCTGTGAAATATAATTTCTATCTAGTCTTGCCCAGTTATTGTACCTTGGCAATAATATATAAATTATGTCTAAGTTCATACCACTGAATTCACATCTTCTATATCAAATATTTTCATAAATTTCTTCAGAAGTCATCTTTTCTTATATTGTACCTTTTAGGTTCCCCTGATGCATCCTCAGTATTCCAAGCCAAATTCCAGCCCCCACCCATAGCTCTCAACCATTTAGGGACAAATCAAGTACAATAAGGGATACTTTTAACCTGAGACATTGACAGAATAAGAGAATGTGGATTAAGATACATTTTCTGAAGTAAAGGAAGTCTAGAATTCTATTTATGCTCATGATTTATTAAGTATAATTCACCACCTTTTCCCCAAATATCTCATGTTTTATGAGGAATTAAGAGGGACAGGGCTAAAATTTGAGTGAAAATCAGGGACAGCTAAGAGGTATGCTCCCACCTATAAATAATATCCCCTGCTGAAAACTGATTATTTCTCCCATTTTTTAAGCTTCATAATAATAGTTTTAAGTAGAATGTAAATACATGCCATTGTAATCCTCCTCCCTTGCCAGTAGTCCCTTACTACCACAAAGCTACCATTTTTCTCTTTTGTTCTTCATCTATCACTATTGGAACCACTCTAGAAATTAATATAATTATTCCCCTTTTCCCCTGTCCCCAATTTTCTACTGAATATCTATTCTGAAATCCTCTCTTTATCAAACTCACCAGCTCATGTTTTCCCAAATGTGTATCCTGCAGTTTTACTATTTTCACTCTGCATTTCTTAATATAATTTAATACTGTTTCATTTTTATCTATACCTGTAAGGCCATTCTTGTTCCAGGATAATATGGACAGCATAGCCATCATGATAAGAAGTTATTGTTCCCACCTATTATATGTGACAGTTTGTAATGTGTATCTCCAGCTTTTGTGTTAAATGCTAATGTTTGGCAGGATGATCTTTTGTACAGTTTTTTTTCTTATCTCCATTTGAACTTGTGTCACATTTTCAACACTTTTTTGTTTTAATGAAAACCCTCAAAAATTAATACAAAACACTCCCATCCTCTGTTAACATGGAACAAACATACACAGATGTGTACTACTGCAAAACATGAAGTTTGCCCCCCCCCCCCAGAAGGGTACAATTGCTCCAAGCTGATGGCTGCACCTACAGCCATTATCTAACATAAAAATTAAGGTTACCCATAGTAAAGTTCATGCTACAGCCTATGCTCCCATGTACACTGATTGCTGTCTTTTCTTTTCTGATCTCTCCTCCCAGATATGAAAAATAGCTTGTAAGCTTTCAGAAAACAACTTTTTGCCCTAAAAAAGTACACTGGCTATCTTTAAATAAAACTAAATTGTACCCTGTTCTATTAACTCCATTAAAATATTAAGGATGTTAGGGTAGGGAGGTTACCTCTCACTTCTTATAATTTCAAACTTATTTTTTTTCACTGAACTGCTTGCCATTGTACTTTAAATGTTGCATTTCCATCAGCAAAGAATACTCAGAATTCTCAAGATTAAGTGCACCTGCAGTCTCCATGGAAATGTACTCAGTAATGAGTCTTTGTAAATTTTGCTCAGAAAAGAAAGCACAACTGCCCTCAGCTGCAGGCATCTCAACTCCACAAAAAATTTGCCAGTGGAAACAAGCAAGCTACTATCTTTGCATTTGTAAGGCACTTAACATTTTTATGTCTTGCATCATTTTGTCTTATTTTTAAAGCCTGCATGCTTACAAAGCACCTGTTTACAGCTTAAACCAAAGGTAGTAATCTAGACATTCACCCTTGTAAAATAAAAAGAGAAAATATCCTATTTCTACATGTATATAATCAGATCACTTTTACACCCCATGCCAGCCCACCACAGCAGCCTGAGATCACAGAATATGAACATTAAACTTACTTTTGTCTTTTTTTTTCTTCTTATACTGTAAAACCTCTAATCTGATGATGTCATTTTTAATCATTCCTCAACTGCTGGACTTGGATCCAATCCGACTTGGCCACTTCTTCCAGCTTGTGGAACACTGAAACTCTCAAGCTCTTCCCTTTAGCCATAATGCCTTAGTCACCTAACATACCTCAGATCTTGTTTGCCACCATAGTGTACGGACATGGCCACTGTAAACTCTTGAGTTATTATAGTAATTTTTATGAGTTAAATTTGCCTTATAATTCTATATTTTTCTACATATCTTTCCTCCCTTTTATAACTTTTAAAAAGTTATTTCTAAATTTCTTTCTATTTTTATTAGCTGACTCTTTTCAGATTTCTTTAGTACTATAGTTGGTGTTACTGTCACTTAAAATACTTTTAGTACTCTCTTTAGATCACCATTGTTGGTAATTTCTTCCCTTTCTAAAAAAAATAAATACATAATAATAAAATAAAATAAACTTCTAAATTGCTCTATTTAAATTTGCCACTGGCTGATAAACCTTCAGGTTTTAAAAGTGTCTGCCCTGCAACCACAAAGTTCCTAATTCGGATGCACATATTGTTTAGGGTCTACTCACCTCAATGTAGACTGTGACATCTGTAAGGGGTTTAATACCTGTACATTGATAGAAAAAAAAAGCTGATTCTAAAACTGCTTCTACAGCCCCCAAAAGAACAGATAAAAGAAGAGAATCTCAAACTAGAGAATCTCATAAAAGATCTCTGAAGCTGACAACTTCTACTGCTATAACTCAATCTTCGGAACCTCCCCTAAAGCAAGCTAAAAAAATCAGATCTGACAGCTTGTGATCTGAAATCTAGATCAGAAAAATCTCCAAAGATTTATTTTCCTCCAATATTGCCAAATTGGATCATCTCGCTGCTCCTATCTCCCTTTTTGGCATTGCCCCAACACCATTTGAAACCTTCATCCATGGCCTCATCCATTTGATCTTCCAAGAGTTTTACAGAAGCTGATGTGGACAGGATGATGAGGAAGTTCCTCAGGATGCAGATTCAAATGGGAGTTCTCCCAGCTTTGACCTCATGGGGTCCAGAGACCCTTATCAGTACTTTTCATCCATTGTTAGCTCCTTCTCTGACCCGACCATAAGTTTCAGAGCCATAGGATCCAAAAGTCCTGGAGTCATCTGCCTCAGAATAAAAGATGTTAGTATCTCTGACTCCAATAGTGTCTCTGAGTAATCTGGCATTGAACACTTTAGAACTGGATGACTCTTGGAGCTGGAGCATTGGTTCCAGGGTGTTAGACCTGACTCTGAAGCTAGTGGAGACATCTCTGTCCCTTGGGAGCTTCAGCACTGGATAGCTTGGCTCTGACTCTCCTTGAGTAGTTTGCTTTCAGGGCAAAGGGAGCTGACAGTCCATAAGCATGCCTTATTGAAGTCATTGGTGTACTTTTCTCTGAGGCATTTTCTTCAAAATTTTCTTTTCTTTTCTTTGGGGTAGTAGAGTGAGCTTTCTCTGCTCCTATAGTTAACAGACTTATTTTTCCTCTTCAGCTCTGACTACCCAGTTTCAATCAATTTTGCATCCAGATCATCAATCATTTGCTCCATTGGGACAGCCAGCCCAAACCAGTTTCCAGACAACCCAGCAGGATATAGTAATTTCTTCTGATGCTTCTCCAGAGCATCCCACCAAATAAGTCCTTAGGAAGAGGAACTGTAAAAGGAGGCACTTCTCCGCAAGAGTCTGTCACAGAAGACACTAACTTTGATGAAGGAGAAGAGGTCCCCCAGATCACAACCCAATGATGTCTCATTTGGAGACATCTTAGAGCTCTTAAAACAAAAGGGTGGTTGGTCCCCTGATAACCTTTCCCAACAGGAGTCAGTATTCCTAGAGGTCTTTGGTGCTGGCCCATCTACCTCCTGGGTGACTCCATTCACCAATGAGCTCATTGATTTTGATCTCTCTGCAGGTGGAATAAACCTGACATAATAGAACCTATCCCTGAGAGACCAGATAGGATCCTGGCACCACCTAAAAATAGAACTTTTTGAAGTATCAGACTACTAGCTGATGCCATGGTCATGGCAACAGCCAACAAGAAGGAACTGGCAAAACAAAGTTACTGTGTCCACCCCCCAACAGAGAGTCTAGGGCACTGGACAGATTCAGGAAGCATATCTATGCTTCAGTGACCTTTGCTCTTAGGTCACTGAATTACTTGGCCCCTTTTTATGAGACTTCAGAGGAATTTCATTAAAGAACTTTCCAAATCCTTCTCTGGAACCACATCCTCTGAGGTACAGAGCACTGTATCCTCTCAGTTGGCTACACTTCAGTCCATTTCAAACTTGTCCATGACTTTTTCTCATATGCAGCTGAAGGTACCTCACAGGCAGTGGGTTCAGGCATTTCCGTCAGGAGACATGCCTGAATTCACTTGTATGACTTTGCAGAACTTTTCAAATCTTCCTTTATCAATGCTCCTTTTGATGGAAGTTTTTTATTTGGCCCCAAAGTTAAAGACACACACTCTAGGTGTGAGCAGGAAGGAAAAACACTATCTGCTCTGGGCGTATATTTTTTTACCTTTGAATGGATCTTTTCTGGGAAACAACAAGGCAGATGGAAAATGTGGTTCAAAACATCCCAGGGTCTCTTCCAAGATCTATGTGGAGGCAGTTCCCCCAGGGCCAGAGGGGGAATTCAAAAAGAAGAAATGTCCCTGTGGCAGAGGTGGTATGCATAATCAGGATCTAGGGATACCTTCTATGACAGATCCTATCAGCACTCCTGAAAGGAGACCCAACTGTCCATCTTTGGAGGCAGTTGGGGGTCATCTTTCCCTGCACCAGAGAGCCTAGTTAGAAATTACAAAAGATTCATGAGTGCAGAAGGTAATATCCAGAGGTTACATAATACCACTTTCTTATCCACCCCTACTGGTATCAAACAAAATCCCAGATGTTTCACCCAATCACAAGGAGAAGCACTAGAAATAAACAAGCTGCTAGAAAAGTCATCCAGGAGGTCCCCCAGACCAGAAAGAGTTCAGAACTTGAATAGATTCTTTTTAGTGCCAAAGAAAACAGGGGACTGGAGACCATTTCAGCAAACTAAATTGATCAGTTCAGTATACAAAGTTCCGGATGGTCATGGTTAAGTCCATTCTGCTTTTTCTTTGCAAGGATGACTGGAAATGCTCGACTGATCTTCAGGATGCATATTATCATGTAAAAATAAACAGATGGTCCAGGATATATCTACGCTTCTGTCTGGGAGACAGTTATTAGCAATTCAGAGCAGTGCTCTCTGGTCTCACTACAGTCCCCAAGGTGCAGTAGTTGCAGCTCACTTCAAACTGCAGGGATTCTGGATATTTCCATATCTGGATGACTGGCTGATAACTGCTCTGACCAGGCATCATCTAATTCAAGCTCGGACATTTTACTCCAGTTATGTTGTCATCTGGAGATCTCTGTCAATTACAACAGATCTCAAACTGAGCCATCCCAAATAATGGAATTCATTGGTGCTGTTTTCAATACAGTCAATCAAATAGCTTCTCTCCCTCTGTCCTGGGTTCAAGCAATTCAGTTCTAGGTCAAAAAGATCATTCAAGGTTCTCTTTCAGTTCATCTGATTCTCCAAGTATTGGTCTCCATGTCAGGGGCAATCACTGTAGTACCATTGGCAAAGTACCATATGAGGATCCTTCAATGGACACTGACAACTCAATGGTCCTTTCTCCAACAGCCATTATCCAGTCAAGTCAAAATAACTCAAGCTTGCAAAAATTACCTTCTGTGGTAGATCCATTCCTACCAAATACAAAAAGGCTGTCCCTTTGTTCTCCCCCAACCCAAGGCCACAGTGACCTTGGTCACCTCTCAGATCAGGTTAGGGGCACTTCTTGGGAAGGACAGTCCAAGGCGCATGGTACCCCAAGGAGGCTAACACACATTTTAATGTCCTGGAAATGAAAAGCCGACCTTCCAAGACACTCTCCCAACTGGGACTGTTGTGATTCAGACAGACAATATGTCAGTAGTCTGGTACAGCAACAAACAAGTGGGAACCAGATCTTACCTTCTTTGTCAAGAAGCTATGAGAATATGGCAATGGGTGATCTCATCCAATTGCTTTGTGATAGCAATGCACATCCTGGGGAAGTCCAACATAATTGCAGACAAGTTAAGCAGGTCTATTCTAATGCCTTATGAGTGGTGTCTGAACATGCAGGTGACAGAGAGGATTTTCCATTGATGGGGCCAGCCATTCTGCAATCTCTTTGCATCTTCCCTCAACAACAAGTGTAGCACATTCCTTGCACTGATCCCACCAGTGGGGGAGTCCCAGAGAGATGCTGTACTTCAAGTTTGGCCCTCCAGTCTCCGTTATGCTTACCCTCCAATTCCCCTCATTCCTACATTTCTTCAGAAAGCATCTAGATTGAAGAGCACAGTTATCCTCATTGCACCTTACTGGCCTTATCAGATCTATTTTCCCTTCCTTTGGCTTTATCTTGTACACCTACTTTGGATTCTAGATCCAACTCCAGACATACTGTCTCACCCATCAAGCAGGACTCATCCAAACATTTCAGGTCTCAAGCTGATGACATCATTTCTCCAGTTCCATTAATCAACAGACAATCCAGGCTTTCCTCCCCTGTCTGTCATATTCTTTATCATCCCACAAAGCTTCTACTAGAAAAGTTTACAAAGGTAAATGAAAAAGATTTGTATTTTGGGCACATAAAAATAATTTAGATCCATTTTCAGCTCCAGTTTCCATGGTTCTTGACCTTTTAACTGATATTTTCAATGAAGGGGCTAGCTCATCAACTGTAACAGTACAATTGGCAGCCATTTCTAATTTTCATATATTAGTAAATAATACAACTTTAGCATTTTCCAAATTTTACAAAACCTTTCTTGGAGGAGCATATCTTCTTTGACCTCCGTTAAAGGACCCCACTCCTTCTTGTGGTTTAAATATTGTTTTGTTTTGCAGACTGTAAACCAACCCACCTTTGAATCATCAGCTAAGTGTGAACTAAAATTTTTGACCTGGAAAACTATCATCTTGGCTGCTAGAAGGGTATCAGAATTACAGGTCCTGTCATCTAAAATACCTTATCTAATTTTTCACAAGGATAGAGTATCTTTATGGACCAGTCCTTTCTGTCTACCTAAGGTGGTGTCAGAACCCATTATTAATCAGGTTATCAACCTTCCAGTCTTCTTTCCAAATTTCTCAAATAAAGGAGAATATATCTTACACCTATTGGATGTTCACAGAGAATTATGTTTCTGTCTTCACAGAAGCAAAAATGTGAGGAAATCTGAACAATTTGTTTCCTTTTTGGAATAAAAAACTAGGGAAACACAGATAGTTCCAATATGGCTGCACACTGCATAACAGCTTGTTTCTAGCTGTCCCAGTGTGAAAACAGAAACTCAGCAGAGAAAGCCAGTATAATTGTATTTATGGGTGAATTTCAGTAACTGGCTAGAAAGTACAGTGCCTGGATGCCAGGAATAAAGAAATACTGAAGACCTGGGAAAAAACAGCTACAAAAAGTGAGGAAGAAGCACTGACTAGGGAAAGTTCTGCAGCTGTTCAGTAAAAAGTAATGCAACCTTCAGACATGACCTCCAATAACCTATAGGATGATATAAGACACCTGGATACATATCTGATTAAAATGAACAAAACACTGATAGAGTATATCAACACAAACAACAAAAGGCTAGAACAAATGGAAGAAGCTTTAAACAGATATTCAGATGAGATGATACAGCTGCAAAAGTCAGAGGTCAAAATGAATAAAAGTCTGAATATGAGACTGCTCAGGAAGAGATGTTTAAAAAATAATAGAATTAGAGGACAGGGCACATAGGGAAAACTTGAGATTTTCAGCTATACCAGAGAAGCTGGAAGGAATAGGCTGCATTACATTTATAAAAGCACAAATAAGCAACTGGACCTGGTATTCCACAGCAGGATTTGTTCGTTGAATGGGCACATCATGTGTATGCTCCAAATCTAGCTATAAGAAAGCAACCTAGACCTTTAATAGTAGAGATACAATACTACCAGCAGACTTAGTTGATTTTGTCAAAACTGTGGCACAAGGGCAAAATACTAAAACTGGGAGACAGCAGAGTGTTTGTGGAGAATGATTACTCACTGTACACCAGGAAAAAGAGAAGTAAATTCATTCCTCTATTCAGAGAATGCTGAGCTGCAGGTGTGAGGTTCAAACTGCTGTATCTAGCTGTCTTTAAGGTATTCTTCCCTTGAGGGACAAAATCATTTTTGATGAAGTGCATGCTAAGGAGGAAATACAAAAGTTTGTCCAACAAAAACTGGCTATGAAACAGAAAGAGATTCAGCTTCTTGTTCCTCTGATAATAAAGACTACAGAGAGACTGCACCTGTAAAATCTTTTCCAGTATTTCAATGAAAAGTGTTGCAGAGAGGGAGGGGGGCATGAGAGTTGACTAGAAGAATCAACAGTACATTAGAAATGAAGCAGAGACAGGATTTGGGTGATGAAGAACAACAGTAATAAAATCAGTGACTTAATGTGGGGTTACAATGCAGTAATTATATTTCTGAAATATGATAGCACAAGAAAATTTGGAAATATTGTAATTCAAAATTTGTTTGCTGAGTGGGGGACTCTAAAGTATATGCCCTACTTCATGTCATCAATGTTCAGAAAAATGCTTTGGGGAGGGGAAGAGAGGGGAGAAATCTAACTGTAAGTAAAGAAAACACTTTCTTTTCTTAATAGTACTGTATCTGTGTTGCATGGTTTTCTTTCCATGCTTTTTGTGGGTGTAATGGGGATTGTATACAGATGTTTTTATTTTTCTCCCCTCTTCTCTTTTTTATTCTTGTGCAGTTTTGAGAAACATAGGCAATGTAATGATTTAAAAAAAGGGGGGAAGGGAGCCTGGTTAAGGGGGCATGACAGAGTTCAAATTAATTGTAGCCTTTCTGCAGCTGGTCTTCATGCCTCCATGTTGATAATCTGATAAAGAGAAACTGGAGTCAGTCTGGTGGAAGGTGATTGGCTGAGGGAAAAGAAAAAAGAACAGAGAAATTGACTAGGACATAATGTTCCCTGAAAGCAATCGGGGGTTTTCCCAGATGTGACAGCTCTAAAGATAATACAAAACCAGTTAGACTTGTAGTAAAGTTCGCTGTTTGTTTTATGCAATGAGGATACTAATATAAACAGGTGCTTTTGTTTTTTCTTGTTCACCTTTCTTCTCTCTTTTTCTTTGTTTAGTTTTGAGAAATATAGGCAATGCAATGAAAGAAATGAGGAGGGAGGAGATGGGGGAGAGTTGAAGGGTCTGGTTAAGACAGTATGACAAAAGAAAAATCAGTGTGCTTTTTCTCATGCTTGCATAGGGAAATAACTAGGTTAAAACCCTAGGCGTTATCCAGTAACAAGTTTATTACAAAGCATGTAAATGAAAAAGAATATTGACTATTGTAAGGCTTTTTTTCTGATAAACAAGTTACCCTTAGCAGTTTTATGTCTGGATTGCATGTCACTAGAAGACAATTTGATAAAGAGAAATGGCTAGGAGAAAGTGTTTACTGAAAGCATTCAAGTGTTTTCTCAACTGGGACTCAACTGGGAGAGTTATAAAGATATACAAAATCAAATAGCACTTACTACTAGCACAGGCTGTATCATGCATCTTAGCATGACTAAATGTTCTTTTTTTAACTTTAGCCTGTCTGTAGCTATCAACTTAGAACTTATGTTCTTATTAGGAAGCAAAAACTTTAATATTTGAAGATGTACATAGTTTTGTGTGTTATTGTTAAGTTCTTAGGTTTTAGAAGGGTTTTTTGGGGGGTGTTTGTTATGTTTGAGGGCTTTCAAAAAAAAACAAAAAGTTATGTAAGATGTGACATAGGCACAAACTGACATGAAATGAAACAACTGTATAAAAGACCAATCTGCCAAACAGTATATATACATGTAACATAAAAGTTTGAACTAGATTTTAGCAAAAGAGCAGTTATATATAAAATGTGGTAATAATAACTATATAAGAAAACTTATACTTTCTGTAACGTCTTCCAATCTGAATGGTCTTACAGATAACTATAAAAAATAAAGAGTTGTGAACTATATTAACAAATGTAGAGTGCAAATAGTTATGCTACAGGAGACATGCCTGGAAAGAACTGAACATGTGAATTTGATAAAGAAAGGTTTTCAGGATGGTTATTCAGTGGAATATTTGGGGCAAAGGAAAAGAGGAGTACTTATATTAATTACAAGAGGAGCTCCAATAGTGATCGAAGAGGAAAAAAAAGATAATAATGGAAGATGCATAGTACTATAGGGCTACTGGCTAAGGAGGAGGATTACACTAGCATGCATTTACATCCCCCTAAAACTGCTATAATGGAGCTTAAGAAAATTTTGGGAGAAATAATCAACTTTCAGCAAGGAATATTACTTATAGGTGGAGACTGGAATTTCCTTTGTAACAGTAAAGATGTGCCTGGGAGGCCTAGAAAGGAAAATATTACAAAGGAGGGTAGATTTTTGAAGAAATTTATGAAAATGTTTGGCATGGAAGATATGAATTCAGTACTAGGAGTTCAGAGTGAATTTACATATTACTCACCAAGATACAAAAACTGGGCTAGACTAGATAGATTTTATATATCACAGGAACATGTGCATTTAATTGAAGGTCTTGAAACACACTCAATAACTATTTCAGATCATGCACCAATAATAACTAAAATAAATATGCAAGGTAATGAAATAAAAATGAGACATTGGAGTTTTCCCACCTATTGCTTGAAAAGAGATGAATTTAAGGAATGGGTTGTGGAATTAATTCAGGTGCTACTAGAGAAGATGTAATTATCTTCTGAAAACATAGCTAAGGAGTGGGATAAAATTAAAGTTGAGTTTAAAACTAGGCTGGAAATAAAAGAAAGGGAGATATGGTTAAACAGTAACAAGAATTATTTAGAGGGATTGACAAATATTAGTGTTGCAAAATATGGGGAATCTCTTAGAACAAGAAAAGGAGCAACTGCAAGATGCTAAACAGAAAATAAGGGATTACCTTGATAACATGTATGAGTTTAGAAAGACTGCTGTTAAGTAACTGTTTTTTAAAAATAATTCTAGGGCACTTTTTGCACAACAACTCAGGCAACAGAAAGTGGAAAGGGCAGTCTCCAAGCTTAGGGAGCCTATAACAAGGAAGATCACTGTAGAAGTATTAGAAATATTTCAGAATTTTTATGAAGATTTGTATAAAGCAGATAAATATGGAAATTAGGAAAAGCTACAAATAGAAATGTTTATGGAAGAATTAAATATGCCAAAATTAGAGGTAGATGAGTCTCAATTACTAATAGGATAGGAAGGGATGAGATAAAAATGGATATGTATAATCAATCTACAGGAACGTCGCCAGGAATAGATGGTATTCCTGTGGAAGTCTGGAAGTTAGGAAGGGAAAAAAAACTGATAAAGATCTGGAAGGTTTTGTTTAACAGTATTTTAAGAGGAGGAGAGGTAACAGCATACTGGAAGAAGGCGATGGTAATGATAATACCTAAAGAGGGTAAATATCCAACAAATTCAGCTTCATACAGGCCCACTTCAATACTAAACCATGATTATAAAGTGTTTGTCTATAGTGGCTAAAAGAATGGCAAAAGTGATACCAAAATTGATAGATATGGATCAGTTTGGTTTTGTGGAGGGGAGGCAAGCATTTGATAATATTAACAGAACACTGATGATCCAAAGGGAACCAGAATGTAAGAAAGTACCTCTGTTATTGGTGGGTCTTGATGCAGAGAAAGCATTTGAAGCAGAGAAAGCATTTGCCAGAGTAGACTGGGACTTCATGAGCAGGGCATTGGAAGAATTTGCTTTCCCTGATACAATTATAAGGTTGATTATAAGAATATATGAGGGATCGGAGGTGCAAATTAAAGTGGGTGGGGTCCTCTCCGATAATTTCTGCTTGAGCAGAGGACTAGGCAGGGTTGTCATGTCTATATCAGCATTTCAAAAATTGAATAGTTCGAATCACTAAATGAACTGACATGATCGAACTATCCAATTTTCGAATGCCGATAAAAAAAAAAGAACAAAAAAAACTAAATGGTGTAGGCAGGGGGGGCAAGCCACACCCCCCGCTACTTAAATATTCCAACTCCGAGACCGCACTACATTGAGGTAAACTGAAATCTCCCCTTATGGAGATTTCCATTTACCCGTTCGTTCTGCACTTTCGGAATTCTCGATGCGACAATATCACATTCGATATTGTCAGCGTTCGAGGTGCTGATAGGAGCCTGGGTTGTCTGCTTCCTCTTTGTTGTTTGCATTATATTTAGAACCATTGACAAAGAAAATAAGGGACTCGGAAATTTAAGGATATAAATGGTATGTTAGTCAGGAAAAGCTGGCTTTATTTGCAGATATTACTTTATACATGACAGAACCAGAAAGGGTCATTACAGCGCTGTGGAACATTTTAAGACTGTTTTAGATCTTTTCGGGATACAAAATCAGTGACGCTAAAACAAAGCCAATAGCGGTAAATTATGTACCCACACACAAATTAGTCCAACAATATCCATATTTATGGGGTCATGATAAAATGAAGGGTTTAGGAGTATGGATTAGAAATCACTGTTTGGTGGTAGCTAAGGATCATATGCAGTTACTAGGCTGTTGGCCTTGAGGCTCTTAAAAGCCTAGCCAAGAATTTAGCCCATGTTTAGACAAATCAGCACCTGATGCTGCTGTCCAGCAGGGACACGGGTGGAATCCCAGGGATTTATTTTCTATTTCCCATCCAGTTATCCAGGTTGTACATAAAAATAGGTAAACAGGTACTCTGCTTGACATGGAGAGGGAGTCTATTCCACAGATGGGGGTGTTTCTGGGACACAAATCTGTCTCACCAGCAAGTCCTAGTGATGTCACAGCCCAGACTGAGGACATGTGCAGGTTACTTGATTGAAGCTTGACTTGCAGATATGCAGTAGTCCCATCAAGGCGGGGCTCAAGAATGCCTTGTATGCCAGACAGAAGTCACCTCTGAGGATTCTGTAAGAAACTGAGTAGATGGATAGAGCTTTTAGCTTATCTTTGTATGGTAGATTTTTGAGACTCTGGATTCTCCTGGTGAGGAACCTCTGTGGTCTCTCCAGCTGCTGCATGTGCTTTGTGAGGTACATGCTGAACAGGGCATTGTACTCAATAATGGGCCTTATAAGGGAAGAATACAGGGATGTCATAACCCCTTTGTCCCTGGATGAGATACCCTTACTTATTAGGTAGACCATGTAGAAAGCTTTCCATACAATGGAAGCAACATGGTGGTCAAAAGTCAGATTATTATCAATCTGGGTGCCCAAATCCCTCATGACTGATTCCATGCTTAGGACATTGGTAGTAATGTGGATAATTTGTGGAGACGTCACTCTCCCAAAGGAGATGATGATGTATTTTTGTATTCAGCTTGAGGCCATGTTTCTGGCACCAGTCATTTGTTTGGGTGAGACTCTCTTGGAGGATGTCCACGTCACCAGGGGAATAGATGACAGCTCCCAGATTGCAGTCATCTGCAAACATGGTCAGCAATATCCCACTTGTTTTGGCCTGCACCTCAAAAAAGTATATCCCAAATAACAGAGGCCCCAAGACTGAATCCTGGGGTATACCGCTCACTACAGGTCTCCTGCTTGAGGTGGCTTCCCCTACTTTCACTAGGAGGGTTCTATTAATGAGCCAGTTAGCTACCCATCTGGTAACATACGGATTGAAGCCTAGTTGAAAGAGTTTATCTATTATGCACAAGTGGGGAATAGTGTTGAAGGCTTTGGCCAGGTCATGATAGGCGGCGTGCACCATCTTCTCCTTGTCCATGACTTTGGTCACTGTCTCAAAAATGTCGACCAAATTTTGGCTGCCAATAAACCAATTACTAGAAAATGGAAATCAAAGTCTAGACCAGCTTTCCTAGAAGTAGTGAATATAGTAACAGAGATAAAACAACTGGAATTGGGATATTTAGAAAAGGATAGGAGCAAACCACATAGGAAAAAAATGGGAATTGTGGGAACAGTATATGCAGAGCAGGAACGAGGTTTAAGAAGCAGGATTTGAATGAGCTATATAATGCTTAACTGACAATGACTGGATGGTTTATAAGTGATGTATATGTTTACAACTACAGTTATTTCAATGGTGTCTGTGATATAAACCATTTGCAACTAAAGTGACATAATTTTGTATGTTTTTCATTTATATAAATGTAAGATTGCCTGAGTCAAATGTGTATGGGAAAAAAAGTTTACCAAATTTAACAGACATGACCTCCCCTTGATGAAGTCAAACAGTGTGGGATGGAGTGTTTGGAGGTTGCCAATGTCCTTGTTAATGAGCTCCATGATAATCCATTCCATGGCCTTGCAGATCAGGCTAGGTTAGGCTGATGGGTCTATAATTTCCCGGATCGGTTGATGCTCCACCTTTGTGTAAAGGGATTGACAGTGGCTGTCCTCCACTCAGCTGGGACAAAGCCAGTATGCAGGCTTTGGCTGAATAGGATGCCTAATGGTGCTGCAAGTTCCTGCCTGAGTGCATGCAGGATGCAGCTGGGGATGTTATTGGGTCCCATGAAGTCTGTATTGTTTGCCTTTGAGAGAGTAGTGATGACTTGATCCCTAGATATAAGGAGAAGGGGACGGGTACTGGCATTGTCCTGATTTACTGATGGGGGGGGGATGATGACAGAGGAGTGAAATTTTGTTGAATCTGTCAGCCAGCAAGTCTTCTATATCTACAGCATTTGTATATGTGGTGTCCTTGTCCACCAGTTCTGAATATATCTGGGTGCTTCCTTTGAGGTAGTGGACATATGTGAAGAAGGTCTTATTATTGTCTCTAGTAGATGTGGAGAGTTTGGACTCAAAGTTTGCTTTGGAGGATTTCACTAGTGCTCTTCTTTGCTTGTCCAGGCTAAGGAGAGATTGCTTCCAATTGGGCACCTGCTCCTCCTTAGTTCTTGACAGCAATTTTTTTTCTTTTGTTATAGAGTTTATTTATTGCAGATGTCTACCAGACAGGTTTACTCTTCCTTGCAAAGGATAATTTAGTCCTATCAGGTATTCCTGATTCCATGCATCTATATAAATGTTTGTATAGTAATTTGGTATAGTTTTGGATACTGATGCCATTACCTAGAGAGGGGGAGGGGGCTGTGAAGCTGTTTATACCACCCCTCAAGGAGGCTGTAATCAGCTTTGGAGAAGTTTTTTTTTTTTTACCCTAGCTAGAAGGGGGGGGGGGGGGTTGGGGGAGATGGTGACTTTGAACATAACGACTTTATGGTCAGATCTTACAAGAGAGGATGATGCAGGGATGCTGTAGTAGTTACTCATGTTGGCTAATACCAAGTCCAAGATATTATCACCTCTTGTGGGAGTATCGACTAGTTGTTCCAAAGCATTTGCATTGATGAAATTGAGGAATTTCTGAGCATTTGTGTTCTGGCATGAGTAGTTCTTCCAGTCTTTGTTTGGGTAGTTAAAGTCACCCAGGATATGTGGGAAGCGACTAAACAGAAGATAACACAAGAATTGAGAAACTGGAAGTTTGTTATATGGCTATGGATACTAAGATACAGGCAATTAAAATGTTTTAGTCCCTTTCGTCTTATACATAGATCAGGCATACTTTTATCAACTGGAGAAATTGTGGATAGCAATTAAAAAACAGTTGAAGGATTTTATCTGGGAAGTGAAGACAGCAAGGGTCAAGTGGGATAAGATGATTGTATCAATTGAACAAGGTGGACTAGGATTACCTAATTTGAGGGGGTATTTTAGAGCAACACAGTTAAGGCTCTTATACATAGCACAGGCAGAAAACTATAATTCATAGTGGAAATGAATGATGCTGACACGGAGGAAACTCAAGAAATAAGGAGAGATTGGGATTTTCAATGCAGACTCTTATGGAGAACAACCAAATTCATACAGAGTATTATATTCATAAAACAGCAAGGAGTATTCTAAGAACCAAACCAGCACAAGAATGGTGAAAAGAGATTTTGCCGATAGGGATGACTGTGGTCAGGGATACAGATAATAGGCAAGAGGGAGCTGGAATTTAGTGAAGAAAACTGGCAAAGGAACCAAGGTATTGGGAGCAAATAACTAGAAAGGGAAAGGTAAGAGAATGGGAAGAGGCCAAGAATTGATTTGGACTGCAGGTTAGTGATTGCCTTCCCTATCAAGGATTTATATCAGAGTACAGGCAAAAAGAAAGAAATGGGGGGGGGGTCCTAAATGAAAGACTAGCACTGGTAGAGTTTTTAACATAATCTAGACCAGAAGCTGCAGTTAAAAAAGGAATAATTAGTAAAGCATATAAAAAATTGCATGATAATTATAAGAATCAGTCAGAAGAGCTTAGAAAGGATTGGGAAGAGAGAATGGATAGGCAATTCACAAAGAGACAATGGGGGATATATGCATATCTCCCAAATATGCAACAAAGCCTTGCCTGGAAGTATTTACATAGGTATTTTTATACCCGAGGTAGACTCCAAATGTTGGAGGTGTGACGGGCAAGAAAGAAGTAACTGGAAACATATTTTTGGGGAGTGTAGTGAGCTTGCAGACTTTAGTGATTCCATGCAGACCACTCTGTCGGAGATGCTGGGATGAGCAGATTGGACTGACTGGGGAGATGATGTTTTGAGTTATGCTATAGAATCAGGATTGCCTAGACATAATAAAGCTTGCTGAGTCTAATTATGGTGGCTACCAAAAAAGCAATTACTAGAAAATTGAAATCAAAGTATAGACCAACTTTACTAGAAGTAGTGAATATAGTAGCAGAGATAAAACAACTGGAATTGGGATCTTTAGAAAAGGAAAGGAGCAAACTACATAGGAAAAATGGGAATTGTGGGAACAATATATGCAGAGCAGGAAAGAGGTTTAAGAGGCAGGATTTGAATGAGCCATATAATCCTTAACTGACAATGACTGGATGGTTTATTAGTGATGTATATTTGCAACTACAGTTGTTTCAATGGTGTCTGTCATATAAACTGTTTGCAACTAAAGTGGTATCATTTTGTATGTTTCTCATTTATATAAATGTAAGATTTCCTTTGTCATATGTGAAAATTTAATAAAGGTGTTTGGAGAAAAAAAAATAGGCAAGCCAGTTTCTAAAGTGACTTTAGCCAAATGGTTGACTGATTGTATTACTTTTGTATATGGAAAAGTGGGCTTGCTTTTACCAAAACCACCAAAAGCCCATTCCACCAGATCTATGGCAACTTCTTCAGCCTTTCTGTCTAGAACTTCCTTGGATGATATTTGTGCAGCCGCAAGTTGGGCTAATCTTCATACCTTTATTGCTCATAACAAATTGGGTCTGCTGTCTAGGGGTATAGCAGCCTTTGGCTCTGCTGCGTTCAGGAATATCCTTCCTTAGAGTTGTTGCTGTGTTGTTTGTCTTTCGGCTTTTCCCGGTTAGGGGTCGCCACAGTGGAACTCCGGTCTGCTAATGATTGGCAGTAGATTTTCACGAATGCCAGGGTGCAAGCTCGACGTCCAACTTTCAACGAAGGCACGCCCATTTACACATGTCTTTCGAACGCCCATCCAACCGCGAGGAGGACATGCAGACTCCACACAGAAGGCACTCCATGCACTCCAGCCGAGAATCGAATGGGAGAACCTCTTGTTGTGAGGCAACAGCGCTACCGCTGCACCACCACGGATACAATATCCTTCCTTCATAGGTTCATAGGTAGATACTAGGCTATCTGCCCTAGGGCATTTATAAGCCTAGCCAGAGTGTATTTGGCTTCCGCCTCCCTATTAGATTAGCCTACTGTACCTCTGTAAAGTAGGTCACAGAAGGTACCCTTTTAAGATTAGTTTACTGTGCCTCTGTCTAGCAGGGACACAGAAGAGATCCCAGGGGTGAATTTGCGATTTCCCATCCACGCGTCCAGATTTCGCTTGAAGAGGGTCATTGAGGGGCTATGTCTAACATGAATTGGGATTCTATTCCAGAGTGAGTGGAGCCTCTGGGAAATGAATCTGTCCCTCCAGCATGTCCTATTTATTTTTGTGCTGAGGTTTAGGTCCCTGGAGCGTGTAGCTCTAAGGGATTTGGATTTTTTGAGGTGGAGCATGTCCATTAATTCTGGGTTTGACATGGCTTTGTACATCAGGCATAGATTGCCTCTGAGTAGGCGGTAAGCAACTGAGTAGAGCTGGAGTTTCTTTAGTCGAGCTGCATAGGACATCTGTTTGTAGCCCATGATCCTCTTGGTGAGGTACTTTTGGGGTCTCTCCAGTTGCTGCAGGTGTCGGGTAAGGTACATCCCAAAAGGGGCATTGTATTCAATTATGGGCCTGATGAGTGACGAGTAGAGGGGCACAATGACCTCTCTTGATCTAGATGTGAACCCTTTTGTGATAAGGTGGGCTATATAGAAGGTCTTTCTAACCACTTTGGCAATGTGATTATCAAAGGAGAGATTACTATCTACATTGGTCCCCAAATCTCTAATTACTTCTTCTGTACTTAATGGATTACCACCTATGTGGTAATTTGTGGGCACCTTGTTTTTCCCAAAGGGGATGACTATGCACTTTTTAGCATTTAGCTTGAGGCCGTGGCTCTGGCACCAAGCATCCGTCTCTGTGAGACCCTTTTGGAGGATGCTTGTGTCAGCTGGAGATTTGATTATGGCCCCAGTTTGCAGTCATCTGTGAACTTTGTCAGCCATAATCCCCCCGTGTTAGCCTGAACCTCAGAGAAGTATATACCGAACAAGAGAGGTCCCAGAACTGAGCCCTGTGGGATGCCACTTGTAACTGGTTTGGATTCGGACATGGCACCTGCGATTCTGACCATGTGGGTTCTATCTCTGAGCCAGTTTGCAACCCATCTTGTGATATAGGGGTTGATATTTAAGCTGGTAAGCTTATTTATGATGCCCTAGTGGGGTATTGTGTCGAAGGCTTTTGCGAGGTCCAGGTAGGCTGTGTGGACTACCTTACCCTCATCTATGGCTTTGGTAACTGTTTCAAAGAAATCAACTAGGTTTAAGAGGCAAGATCTGCACTTAACAAAGCCGAATTGGGTAGGGTCCAGTGTCTGGAGGCTCCCAATGTCTTTGTTTATGAGTTCCATGATAATACGCTCCATAGCTTTACAGACCAGACTAGTCAGGCTAGGGATTTAGATTTTTGAGGTGGAGCATGTCCATTAATTCTGGGTTTGACATGGCTTTGTACATCAGGCACCACCTTTGCGGAGTGGGACCACTGTAGCTGTACGCCATTCTTTGGGTACATATCCTGTAGTAAGGCTAAGTTTGAACAGTGACTTAATGTGAGGGTTCAGTTCTTCTTGGAGCTCGTGTAAGACGCAGCCTGGGACATCATCCGGTCCCATAGATGCTGTGTTTTTTGCTTTGGAGAGGGCAGCTTTCACCTGTGCATCTGTGATGTCGGGGAGGTTACATTCAGTTGGGATAGGCATTTGCTCCTTTGGGGGGGGAAGGGGGGGGTAAGTTTGTGCTGAATATGTCTGCCAGGATATTGGCTATGTCTGTAGGTTCAGTATATTTTGTACCGTTATGCAGCAATTCAGAGCATATCTGGGAGTTTCCACCCATGTTCCTGACTTAACTAAAGAAGGCCTTGTGATTATCTTTAGTGTCTAGGGCAATTTTTCTTTCGAAGCTGGCCTATGATCATTTTATGAGGGATCGAAGTTTCTTGCTAATACTGATCAGAGATGCCTTCCCTTTTTGGGATTTTGCTCTGTCATGTAGTAGCTTCCTCCTTCTGTTCTATAGCTTATTTATGGCCAGGGTCCACCAGACCGGTCTCCTGTTTTTGGAGGAGTGAGTCTTGGTTTTATTTGGGATAGCATGATCCATGCATTCCTGCAGGTGCTCATAGAATGCATTTGTAAAGGATTCTGTGGATTGGGCTGTATTATCCTCTGGCCCAGGGGCTTTGAAGGATTCCACCTCAGTCTTGAGAAGTGCAAAGTTGGCTTTTGAGAAATTCTTTACAGTGATTTCCTTGGCTGGGGGTGGGGACGGGATATGGATGTTCAGGAAAATTTGTTTATGGTCTGATCTTACAAATGAGGGGTTTACCTCCGGTGTGGAACATAGAGTCCCCATGTTGGTGATGACCAGGTCCAATATGTTGTTCCCTCTTGTGGGAGTGGTGACCAGTTGTTCCATTGCGTTAGAGTTTATAAATTCAAGGAACCGTTGGGCGAAGGTGTTTGGGCTTGAGTAGTTTTCCCAGTCAATGCTTGGGTAGTTGAAGTCACCCAATAACATAGTGTGTGGAGAGACCTTCATATTCTCCAGTGTTCTCAGGAATGCCAAGTGGGGTTCCTGTAATAGGGAGGGTGTTCTGTAGCAGGCTACAAACTGAAAGGCAGTTTTGTCCACTGTTAGTTGCACATGGATGGTTTCCGATGCTTCGCTCAGTGCCACTAACCTAGAGGTGTAGGTATCTTTGATGAATATAGATACTCCCCCTCCTTTTGTGCTTCGGTCCGAGTTTTGGGGCTGAAACGCATGGTATGAGTTATAACCTGGTAGTGCTGGGGTGCTCTCAGGAGCCTTGAACCAGGTTTCTGTTACTGCACAGACATCGATTTTCTCCATACTGAGGAGAGCCTCGAGTGCGTGCATCTTGAGGTTTAGACTTCTGGCATTGAGTAGCATTACCTTTAGTTTTTTTATCCTTGGGTTGTCTATGGAGGTGGATTTGTCCTTTGAGCCTTGCCTAAAAAGGCACTATAGGGGTGGCAAGAGCCTTGGCCAGTATACGAAAGCCTAAGGGTGACAGGTGCAAGCCGTCCCTAGCGAAGCAACGTGGCTTGTCGAGCATGTCATCCCAGGCAGATAGACACTGGATTCCCTTTGAATGACACCAATACTTTAGCCAGTTGTTGAAACTGATCATTTTGTCTTTATACTATGGCATCATTCTTGGTGAGGGCAAGATGCTACTCAAGGTCAGGGTAATACCAGCCTGGGCTACATGGTCAGAGAGCTCCTCTATGTCTCTTTTCATGTAGTCCAGGGAGGTACGTCTCAGGTCATTCACACCAGCATGGACAATGACGGAGTCATACTTGTACTTGCTTTGGAGTGACCTGAGTGCTTGCATTATGTGATGGATCCTGGCACCCGACAGGCAGCTTACAGTGACCTTCTCCTTGTTCAGTCTGGTGAGCGGGACGTCAGTGTGCCGGACAATAGAGTCCCCTATAACAAGTGTATTTGGTGTGTTGTTTGGCCTTAAGGGCTGTGACTGTGAGGCATACTGATTTTGTGAGATATGTGATTTGTGGGTATTGTTGAGGGGTGGCTGTTGCTTGGATATCTGCTTAGGAGGTCTTTGCTGTTTAGGCAGATTTTTATTTAGAGCCTCTGAGTATGTTTTTGTGTGTTTATGTGTTGGGTATGCAGATGCAATAGGTCTGTGTGAGACTGGATTTGTGGTGTGGGTGGTTACCTTTTCCTCCTGACTGACTGTGCCAGTCTTGGGTTGAGAGAGCTCTGCCTCCAGTTTGGCTGTGTAACTGCATCTCTCACATGTATTAGAGTTTGTTGGAAGGAGGAGAGGGTTGTCTGTGTACATAAGGCAATTGTAACATTGCCTCAAAATTCCCAGATTCACCAGCTGGACTGGAGAGTAACCTTGAAACTGACCCTTGGACATACCAGATTAGTATAGGGAACTGTTTTTTTTTACTGATCAGACTAGGGAAGGGAACTGATTTTTCACTTGATCAGGAAGGACCAATCGGGAGCCTAATACTTATGAGAAGTCAAGGAGGGTGGAGTGCTTTCGTTAGTTAGTGTTTCCTTATAAGAGCTGAGCAAGTACAGGGCTTTAGAAAGAGAATAGAGTGATTACTTTCAGAGTTTGAACAGTTCTAAGGGAAAAATTGAAGAGCAGACTTTGTGGAGCTTGGAATAGTTTAAACCTGTTTAGGTGGTGCTGCCCGACGCTGCTCAGTGTGCAAAACTGCGCAAAAAGAGAGTTGTAGGGTTTTAAGAGAGAGATCAAGGAGTTTAGAATTGACCCAAAATGGCCAATAAAACTACAGCTTCTAGGCAGTAACCATTCCTCCAGGGACAGGCAGGCTGTTCAGTGTTAACCACTCCCACTGGTGAACACAGAGACTTCCCTTTAGCCCAAGCAAGCAATGGCCTTCTAGAAACTTCCAAACAGTTCAGAACAGCAAATCTGTAACTGAACTTTCTTAACTTTCAGAAAGTGGGAAAAAAGCAAGATTTTTTTTCTTTTTGTTGTAGTTTAAAGGTAGCAGAGATACACAAGCAGCAAAATAATCACAACAGTGCAATAAATGACCCCACACTTGAGTGCTAGGTCAAAATCAGGTAAAATGCAGTTTTTAGAGAAAAAAACGATTTTAAATTAAATGCAACACAGGAAATGCAGTAAACAGGCTCTAGATGTGTTCCAAGTACTGTTACTGTTACAGATATAAACTTTAGCAAGCCAGAAAATGCCAAACATAGGCGGCAAAGCAGTAAAACTTAACAAAAAATCAGAAGAAAATACTTAAAATCACAAAAGTGGCTCCTTTTCTTCTCTTAGCGTTTTCTCCCCTTGGTAGGCGCTTCAGCAACAACTAGCAAGCCTGAAAAGACGCCAAAACCATGAGGCAGCTGGGTTTGAGACAGATCAAGGAGTTTAGAATTGACCCAAAATGGCCAATAAAACTACAGCTTCTATGTAGTAACCACTCCTCCAGGGACAGGCAGGCTGTTCAGTGTTAACCACTCCCACTGGTGAACACAGAGACTTCCCTTTAGCCCAAGCAAGCACTGGCCTTCTAGAAACTTCCAAACAGTTCAGAACAGCAAATCTGTAACTGAACTTTCTTAACTTTCAGAAAGTGGGAAAAAAGCAAGATTTTTTTTTTTTTTTTTCTTTTTGTTGTAGTTTAAAGGTAGCAGAGATACACAAGCAGCAAAATAATCACAACAGAGTACTCCTGGGATTTAGGTAGCGGAGGACTCTGTCCCAACACTTGAGGAATGAATGAAAATGACAACAAATGACAAAATCAAATAAACAATGTATGTATTCACCATAATGTTCCATGTGTTTTGTCCATTTCTGTTCTTCCTCAGCTTCCCTCCCACCAACCAACCCACTGCCCCACTTTACTCTTGGAAATATCAAAGGATGCTGCAGGAACTGCTGTTCCTTTGTTTGAGTCCCTGATTCTGGTATATTATAATCTCTTACTGCTTTGCAGCTATAGTGGCAGCAAACAAGATCTGAGGTATATTAGGTGGCTATGATATTATGGGCAAAGGCAGGAGCTCAATGGTGTCACTATTCCATGACAGGAAGAAGTGGCTGAGTTGGATCCAAGGATCTGATCCAAACCCAACAACTGAGGAAGAATGAAAATGGACAACACAGATGAAATTTTATGATGAGTACATATTTTTTTCTTATAACTAAAAAAGTACTTATTTACTTTAATATCTTTAACAAATACAACAGTTGCTGACAAGATTCTTCCCACATTTAAAATACCCCTGACTACATAATAAACAAAACTGTTTTACTGTAGATAACATGTAGTTTATATCATGAAATGTTTTATATAAATGCTAAGAACAAAATAGTTTTACCTACATTTTCCCCCTTTTAGAGTCATTCTAAACATTAATGATATAAAGTGGGGTAAATGCTTTACAGTCCACCCACAAGTTTAACAAAGTCAATACAAGTCTAGTGTTTTTCTGCCACTTTTTCTTGCAAAATCATATTTCATAAATGTGATAAGATGCTTTATGGTCTTCCATTTATTCACTAATTTCAGAATTGTTCTTCCTGTTCATCTCCATCTCCCAACACCAAACTCTGGTTCAAGTCCAATGTACAGCTGTTTCTTCTCGCTAACTCCTATGCATCCTGACTCACTTTTTGTTGGACAAACAATATCTCCTCCTCCTCAGTCTGCTCTGTGTCAAAAAATTACTTTGATCTTCCAGGGAAAAAAAAACACTTTGAAGACAGATGGATACAACACCTTGAATTTCACACCTGCCACTCAAAATTTCCTGATTGCTGGGTTAAATTTGTTTCTCTTATGCCTGCTGTACAGTGGGACCTATGTCAGAAGTTCTACTTTTCAGAAAGTTGAACTTCATCGTTGAGACCATATGATCAACTTTCTGAAAAGTTAAGCGACACTAAACAAAAATCAATGTTTTTGCAGGGGGCACAAGCCCCCTGCACCCCCACATCCACTGCATACTATATGTACCAGCTTTGAGATCACACTACAGTGGGGAAAAGGGTAAATTTTCCAATCTCCACTGTACAGTGATCTTCATACAAAAGCTTCTACTGTTTGGAAACTCGAACATATGTCTCGATCATGAGAAGTTTGACTTTCTGAAAAGTCAATCTTCTGAATGGGACCCTGCAGTAAATAATAATTTTCTACAAACACACTGCTGTCTCGAATTTTTAATACTTTGCCATTCTGACACAGTTTTGTCAGGATCAACCCTTTCTGCTGGTATGACTGCATCTTTACTAAGGTCTTGGCTGCTTTCTCATGGCCAGGGTTGGAGTATTGCCCTTTTAATTAACAAATTCTATTGTGGAACACCAGTCTAGTTGCTTATTTGTCCTTTTGTAAAATAATATAGTCTGTTCTTTCCCTTTTTATGGTATAGCAGGAAATCTCATGTTTTCTCTGCGTGGTCTGTCTTCTAACTCTACTATCTTTGAAATAGTTCTTTTTGAGAAACCTCATATTTAGCCAGTTTTTTTTTCAGATCAACCGCTGATTTTTGCAGGTTTATCACTTCATCTAAATGGCTAGTTACAGTTTATTCTAGTTTTCCAGCCTTTTGTTGTTTGACTTGATATATTCCTTTAATGTTTGACTTATTTTGATCATCTCTGAGTACATTTGATTTATTTTTCCTCTAAGTTACTGGAAGCCATCTCTTGAACCAAAGCTGAAGCTTGAACTATTTTTGCTGAAAAGCTGCAGAATCCTTCCCAGTGCTTTCTCTTCACCTTTTCTGGTTTATTTTCTTTCAGGGTTTCCAGATTTCTTCTTTTCTTCTTTGCTGGCTTCTAGGCAGTGTATTTACTAGCCAGTAAGTGAATTTTTACAAAAAAAAAAAAAAATGAATCAATAGCTCCCTTTTTCTCAGTTTCTGTTTTCACACTTAATAAGCTGAAGTTATGCTGATGATCACTGTGCACCCATCTTGGAAGTCTCTGTATGACTGTTCTCCTTAAGGATCTGTGTCCAAGACTTCCAAGATGGCTGCACATTGATTAACAGTTTACTTCTAGCTCTCCCAGTGTGAAAACAGAAACTCAGAAGAGAAAGCCAGTGGACTTATATTTTTCGATAAATTTCATTAACAGGCTAGTAAGTGCTCTGCCTAGATGCCAGGAAAAAAAACACAGAGAACCTGAAAGAAAATCAGCTAAAAAGGTGAGAAAACAAACATTGACTGGGAAGAGTACTGCAGCTGTTCAGCAAAAAGCAGTGCAAGCTCTGGACATGGCTTCCAGTAACCTAGAGGAAAATATAAGACAATTACACACAGACATGATTTCAAAAATGAAACCCTGATGGAGTATATTAACTAAAATAAGTCGGGGAAAAATGGAAGAAGCTTTAAAAAGATATTCAGATGAGGTGATAAAACTGCAAACTCTGAGGTTGAAATGGAGAAAAGGCTGGTTGTATGTGAGACTGCTCAAGAAGAAATGTTTAAAAAAATAATAGAATTAGAGGACGGAGCATGTAGGGAAAACCTGAAATTTTCTGCTGCACTAGAGAAGCTGGAAGGAACAGACTGTATGACCTTTATGAAAGCTCAAATAAGCAACTGGACTGATATTCCACAGCAGGAGTAGTTAATTGAGAGGGCACACAATGTGTATGCTCCAAACCTGGTTATGAGAAAGCAACCTAGACCTTTAACTGCAAATATACAATCCTACCAGCAGAATGAGTTGATTGTGACAAAACTGTAGCAGGAGGACAAAGTAATAAAAGTAGGAGACAGCTGAGAATTTGTGGAGAATGATTGCTCACTGTACACCAGGCAGAAAAGGAGTAAATTTATTCAAGGGAATGTCGAGAAGCAGGCATGGGATTCAACCTGCTGTACCCATCTATCTTCAAAATATTCCTTCCTGGAGTGACAAAATAATTTTTTGATGCAGTACATGCTAAGGAGGAAATACAAAAATTTGTCCAAGAAAAAGTGAACTGTGAAACAGGAGATTCTGCTTCTTATTCTTCTGGTTATAAAGGCCACAGAGAGACTATGACAGTGAAACCTTTTATAATGTTTCAATGAAAAATGCTTGAGAGAAACAAAAAAAGCACAAGAGTTGACTAAAGCAATTGAGAGTACATTGGAAATGAAGCATAGACAAGATTTGGGAGATGGAGATGAACAGGAATAAAACCAGTAACTTGGAAGTTGACAGATGGGGGATTACAAAGCAATACTTATATTTGCAAAACGTGACAGAAAAAGAAAATGTGGAAATATTGGACTTTTTTGACTTTGTTAAACTTGTAGGGGACTCTAAAGCATAAGGCCTACTTCATGTCACTAAAGTTCTAAAAAATACACAGGAAAGGGGAAGAAGAGGGAGAAAGTTAACTGTAAGTAAAACAACATTTTTTCTTAATACTAATATTTCTTATAGTGCATGATTTTCCTTACATACTATAAAGTAAAGTTTTCTCAGTTATCTTTAAGTGTAATGGGAATACTAATGTAAATGAGTGCTCTTTTTTCCTCTCATCGTCTGTCTTTCTCTTTGTTCGGATTTAAGAAATGTAGGCACTTCAATGTAAAAAATGAAGAAATGTCTGGTCAAAAGAGCATGACAAAAGAAAAACTGATATACTTTTTTTCATTCTTACATAGGGAACTGACTGGATTAAGCCCTTAGCTTGATCTAGTAAATTTTAGGAGAAAGCAAGTAAATGAAAAAGAACATTGAATATTATAAAACTTTTTTTTCTAGCAAATGAATGTATTAGTACCAACTCTGTATCTGGTTCTCACTTCTCCATGGAGACAAATTGATTAAGAGAAATGGCTAGGAAATAATGTTTTCTGAAAGCATTCACCTATCTAGGAGAGCTATAAAGATAAGACAAAACCAGACAGCACTTAGTAGAAGCACATGCTGCACCATGTGTCTTAGCTTGGATAACCTTTCTTTCAGGTTAGCCCAAGTTTGAGTGTGTAGTTGTCACTATGAACACTTCTTCCTATTAGGATGGTAGAACGTCAATATTGGAAGATATACATGACTTTGTGTGTTGGTAGTAATAGGTTTTAGGGGGGTATTGGGTGTTTTTTTTTTTGAGGATTTTCAATAAAACAAAATATTTTGTAAGATGTAACATAGGCTCAAATGGATATCACAAGAAACAACTGTATAAAATATCAACCTGCCAAACAGTGTATGCATGTAACACAAAAACTGGAACTAGGCACTTAACAAAACAGCTATTACACATAAAAGGTGGGAATAATTTTTTAACACAATGATGCTTTCTATAATGTCTTTAAATGTCAATGGTCTCACAGATAAATACAAAAAAGAATGACTAATGAACTATATTAAAATGTAGACTGCAAGTAGCTATGCTACAGGAGACACACTTGAAAAGAACTGAACATGTGAATTTGATAAGGAAACTTTTCAGGATGGTTATTCAGCAGCATACCTGGGACAAAGGAAAAGAGGTGTACTTATATAAATTGCAAGAGGAGCTCCAATAGTGATAGAAGAGGATAAAGAGATACTAATGGTAGATTTGTAGTACTAAGTGGGTACTGGCAAGGGAGGAGGAGTACACTGGCATGTATTTATATTCCCCAAAAAATGCTATAGTGGAGCTTAAGAAACGTCTGGGAGAAATAATCAGCCTTCAGCAAGAAATATCACTTATAGGTGAGGACTGGAATTTGGGTTGCAGCAGTGAAGATATGTCTGGGGGCCCAGAAGGAAAAATATAACAAAGGAAGGTAGATTTTTTAAGAAATTTTGAAAATATTTGGCATGGAAAATGTGAATTCAGTACTAGGAGTTTTGAGTGAATTTACATATTATTCCCCAAGATACAAAAACTGGGCTAGGCTAGACAGAATTTAATTTCACAGAAAAATGTGCATTTAATTGAAAGTCTTGATACACACTAAATAATTATTTCAGATCCTGTGCCAATAATAACTAAAATGCAAACACAGGGAAATGAAATAAAAATGAGGCACTGGTGCTTTTCCACCCATCTGTTGAAAAGACAGGAATTTAAGGAAAGGGTTGTGGAAATTATTCAGGAGCTAGTAGAGTAGATAGAATTTTTTTTTCAAAAAATATAGCTAGAAGGTGGGATAAAATTAAAATGGAGTTTAAAAATAGGGTAGAAATAAAAGAAAGATAGAAATGGTTAAGAAGCAACAAGAATTATTTAGATGGACTGATAAATGTTAAAGTATTGCTGAATAGGGGAAATCTCACAGAACAAGAACAGGATCAACTACAGAATGCTAAACAGAAAATAAGGGGATTACCTTGATAATACGCATGAGTTTAGAAACACTGCTGTTAAACAACTGTATTTGATAATAACTGTACAGCACAAAAATGTTTAGCACAATGGCACAGGCAGCAGAAAGTAGAAAGGACTGTTGCCAAGCTTAGGAAGCCTATAACAAGAAAATAAAAGATCCTGTAGATAAATAATTCAGAAATTCTATGAAAGTCTGTGTAAAGCAGAGAAATGTAGAAATCAAGAAAAAGTACAGATGGAAATATTTATGGAAGAATTAAATATGTCAAGGTTAGAGGTAGATGAAGCTCAATTAATAGCAGTTAGGGTAGGAGGAGACGAGAGAAAAATGGTGATGTATAACCAATCTACAGGAAAGTTCCCAGGAATAGATGGTATTCCTGTGGAAATTTGGAAGCAAGGAGGGAAATAACTGATAAAGATCAGGAAGGTTTTCTTTAACTGTATTTTAAGAAGAAAGCAGTAGTGCTGTAATACCTAAAGAGGGAAACAACCCATCAGATCTAGCTTCATAGAGATGTATGTCAATACTTAACCATGATTATAAAGTATTTATGTCTATAATGGCTAAAAGAATGGCAGAAGTGAAGCCAAAATTGATAGATATAGATGAATGTGGTTTTTGTGGAGATGAAGCAAACATTTGACATTAACAGAACATTGATGATCTAGAAGGAAGCAGAATGTAAGAAAATACCACTGTTGTTAGTGATGTGTCTTGATGCAAAGAAAGTGTTTGACAGAGTAAACTGGGACTTTGAGTAGGGCAATGGAAGCATTTGCCTTCCATAATAAAATTATAAGGTTGATTAGGAGGATATTCTGGGAATTCCAGAAACAGTTGTTTATTCAGTTCAAAATTTGCCTGAACAGATGCACTCTCATTTCTTTAAGAATAGTGTGCTAGCGTGAGAAAATGCACTGTAGTGCAGTCAGACAACCCCATAAATTATGCATAGAAAGGCGGAAAACAGTTTTCAAAAATGACGACTTTGAGAAGATGGTGGAAACTCAAGATGAGTATGAAGAACATGGGCACAGTATATGTGAAGAGAAATTTGATGTCTAGGATTAGCAGCCTAATATTTATTAAGTGAAGGATAAAACTGAGCAAACACAGAGGAAGAATCTTAAGCATAATGATTTGGCTTTGCAGTTTCTTTGAAAAAAAAATATTTAGATGAGAATATATTGAAAGCTGCTGTTTTAATCTGATATAGTGACATCTGCTTTCATGAAATAACAGTATGAGATGGCTTAAGTAAAGTGCAGTTTTATCATAATTGTGGACTGCATCTGAATGGGTGAATCTGCCATTTTCAAGTTAATCTTCAAGTTCATCAAAGGAGAAGATCCCAACAGATTATGTATGTATTTCCTGGAGTCACAGGGTCATGATTATTTATATGTATATATATATATATATATATATATATATCTATATAGGGTTCCTATCACATAGTCAAACTTTTACAAGTTCAAACTACATATGGTCGAGACCATGCGTTCGAATTTGTAAAAGTTTGAGCATTTGAATGGAAATCTCCGTAAGTGGAGGCTTCCATTCACTTCAATGTGGTGCAATCTCGGACTTGGTATATTTAAGTAGCAGGGGGTGTGGGGGCTTACAAGTTATTGTTTTGTCCATTGTGTAGTTATTTTTTTTTGTAGAGTCGAAGTTCTGTAACTTTGAACATAATGGTTCAACCATTAGGTGTTCGGAGTTACGGAACTTCGACTATCCAATATAGACCCATATATAAGGCATTCTATAGTTATGTCAAGAATCTAAATGGCAATGCTCAGATCTGCTCTGAGCTACAGCAAAATGGCATTAAATATACTGATCCCAAGGATATTGCCAATATCCTGGCAAATCGATTCAGTGTCAACTTCACCCCCCCCTCACCCCCTAAAGGGCCCATCTCAATACCAAAAGATTGCCAAATTCCGATAATCATGGCCACACAGGTAAAAAATGCACTCTCCAAAGCTAAGAATACAGCATCCATGGGACTAGATGACATCCCAGGCTGTGTTCTACATGAACTACAAAATGAACTGGCACCTCACCTAAGTATCATGTTTAATCATAGACTCACCTCAGGCTTCATGCCCAATGAGTGGCGCACAGCTACAGTTATCCCACTCCACAAGGAGGGATCCACCTTGGATCCTGGGAACTATCGCCCCATCAGTCTGATGAGCCTGATCTGCAAAGCCATGGAACGCATTATCATGGGACTTATAAATAAAGACACTGGCAACCTTCAAACACTGGACCCCACCCAATTTGGTTTCATAATGGGCCAATCTTGTCTCCTCAACCTGATAGACTTCTTCAAATCAGTCTCCAGAGCCATGGACGAGGATAAAGCAGTCCATACAGCCTATCTGGACCTTGCCAAGGCCTTCGACACCATCCCCCACTCTGGAATCATAGATAAACTTACTAAGGTGGGCATTAATCCTTACATCACTCGATGGGTTGCCAACTGGTTTACTGACAGAACACACACTGTAAAAGTAGCCAACTCAAAATCCAGTTCCAGATAAGTGACAAGCAGAGTACCTCAGGGTTCAGTCCTGGGACAACTCTTGTTTGGCATCTACTTCTCTGAAGTACAGGCCAGCACTAAGGGACTCTGGCTAACAAAGTTTGCAGATGACTTGCAAACTGGGAGCCATTATTGAATCCCTAAATGATGTGGATATTTTACAAAAGGGCCTTACAGAAACAGATGCTTGGTGCCACAGCCATGGGCTCAAGCTCAATGCCAAGAAATGTATGGTTATCCCCTTTGGGAAAAACCATGTACCCATGAATTACCACATAAGTGGCAGTACACTAAACACTGAAAATGTGATAAGGGACTTAGGGACACAGGTGGACAGTGGTCTCACCTTCGATAACCACATAGCCACAACAGTCAGGAAATCCTTCTATGTGGCACACCTCAACACTAAGGGCTTTTCATCCAGAAAAAAAAGAGGTCATTGTCCCACTGTACTCATCCCTCATTAGACCCATTATAGAGTACAACACCCCATTTGGTATGTACCTCACAAGACATCTGCAACAACTGGAAAGGCCACATAAATACCTCACTAAAAGAATCACAGGCCTAAAGTAGATACCCCATGCTAACCATCTAAAAAAAATCCAGCTGTACTCTGTCACATATCGCCTACTCAGAGGCAATCTCTGCTTAACATACAAGGCCATGTCAAACCCAGTGCTGTTGGACATGCTACAATTAAAGAAATCCCAATCCCTCAGAGCCACATGCTCCAGGGATCTAAACCTGGTCATCACAATGAACAAAACATGATGAAGGGTTAGGTTCCTGACCTAGAGACTCCCCATACTATGGAACAGACTGCCCATACATGTCAACTGAGCGCCGCTTTGGCCTTCTTCAAAAGGAACCTTGACGATTGGATGGGAGATAGGAAATTCACCCCGGGGATCATATCAGTCGCCCTGCTAGACAGGGGACCAGGGAAGTAATTATTCTGGGAAGAAATAGCCAGGGAATTGTTATGGCTAGGCTTGTATAGGCCCTAGGGTCAATAGCCTAGTACCAACCTATGACCCTATATATATATATATATATATATATATATATATATATATATATATATATATATATATTTGCTTTTTGGAAAATTTCCAGGTTTAGCTGGACTGAATTTGTAGAGCTAAAATCCAGTATAATTTTTTATATCCAAGAATATGTGATCAAACTTATCTAGAGAAATTATTTTTTTGAGCTATGATACAGAATCAGAAATGCCTAGACACAGTAAGGCTCAAAAATGGAAATCAGAGTCTAACCCAACTGTACTAGAAGTGGTGAATATAGCAACAGAGACAAAACAATTGGAATTGGGATCTTTAGGAGCAAATTACGTAGAAGAAAATGGGAATTGTGGGAACAATGCATGCAGGGGACAAATGAGGATTAAAAGAAGGCAAGATTTGAAAGAGCTATGCAACATTTGACTAACAATGATTGGGTAGATTATAACTGATGTATAATGTTTGCAACTAAAATTATGTCAATACGGTTTGTGATGTATAACGCTTGCAGCTAAGAATATGTTAATATGGTTTGTTTCATTTTTATTAATGTATGATTGCCTATGTCATAAATGATACTTTAATAAAGCTGTGTCTTGTTTAAAAAAAAAGGATCTGTGTCCAAAATCCCACTCTTTCTTTATTTCTTGAATTACCCCCTATGTTATCATCATCCCTTTCCACTTTGACTTTTAGCTTTCTCTTTGTGTTATGTATAAGAACCTTAAATGTGTAGCTGTAAAATACCCCTTCAAATCAGATAATCCTAAACTTCCTTGTTCTATTGGGAGGATCAACTTATCTCACTTGACTCTTGCCCTCTCCCTTTCCAAATACAATCCTTCAGCTCTTTATTAATTACTATCTACAACTTCCCCTCTGGTTGATAAAAATGTGCCTAACATGTATAAAACTAAATAGACTAAAAACATTTTACTGCTTGTATCTTCCTATCCATAGGTAAGAGTGTCCAGATTCTCAATTTTTGTATTATCTTTTTAGTCTCCTCCCACATATCCTTAGCTGCCGTAACAAAATCATTTTTAATCCTTACTCCTAAATATTTCATCTTATCATGTCCCCATAAATATGGGTACTAATGAACCAATGCATGTGTGGGTACATCATTTATAGCTATAGCATTTGTTTTATCTTCATTAATTTTATATCCTGAAAAATAAAACAGAACTGTCTAAGAATGTTCCATAACACTGAGATGTCCTTTTAAGTTTCCATTATGTACAAAATATCTGCAAATAAAGCCAACTTGTCTGAACACCATACCAATTACATCGTTGATGTGTTTTGGGTATTAGAACCACCACAGTTTTTTTCAGGATGTTAGTGTCTCCCCTCCTTTTAAAATACTTTTAAATAAAACCTTCCTGATTATTATCACTTTCTTCCCTCCTAGCTTCCAAACTTCCACCGGAATACCATCTATACCCAGAGACTTTCTTGCAGATTGGCTATGGTTGTACATCACTGTTTTAATCTCTTCTCCTCCTATCTTAACTGTTAATTGTTGAGCCTCATTAATCTAACCTTGGCATATTTAAGTTTTCCATAAATATTTCCATTTGTGCTTTTCCTTGATTTCAACACTTAGTTTATTTTATAAACTTTCCAAACTATCTCTAATACCTCTACAGGATCTCTGGTTATTTTTCTTGTTATAGTCTCCCTACATTTGGCAACAGCCCTTTCTACTTTCTGTTGCCTAATTCAAAGTTCCAAAATTTCTTAGCAACCTTTCTTAACTCTTATACATATTATTCAGGTACTCCCTTATTTTCAGTTTAACACCATGCATTTGTGTCTCTTCTTGATCTCTGAAATTCCTCTTAGTATGTAATACTTTAATCTTTGTCTACCTTTCTTAATAATTCTTGTTAATTCTTAACCAGATCTCTCCTTTTTTTTATTTCTAACATATTTTAAACATTATTTTCATTTCATCTCATTCACTAGCTTTAACATCTGCAGTACTTTCTATCTTCCCTAATAACTCCAAAATAATTTCTACTACCCATTCCTTAAATTCCTCTCTTTTTAACAGGTAGCTGGCATCTCACCTTTAAATTTTACCATGCATTTTTATCTTAGTATTTATTGATGTTTGATCTGAAACAGTTATTGGATGTGTGTCAAAGTTCTCAATTAAATGTGCATGTTCCTGTGAAATATAATTTCTGTTTTGTCCAACCCATTTATTTTACTTTGGGGAATAATAATGTAAAATTGTCTCCAAGTTCCTACTACTGAATTCATGTCTATCATACCAAATGTTTTTATAAATTTCTTCAGAGCTCTGCCCTCTTTTATAATATTTTCCCTTCTAGGCATCCAGATACATCATCATTGCTGAAAAACAAATTCCAGTCCCCACCTATAAGTCATATTCCCTGCTGAAAGCTGATTATGTCTTTCAAAATATTTTAAGCTCCAGAATAGCAGTTTTAAGTGGAATATAATTACATACCTTATCAGTAGCCTAGCCCCTTAGTACTTTAAATCTGTCATTATTATCTTTTTCCCCTCATCTGTCCCTATTGGAGCTCCTCTAGCAATTAATATAAATACTCATTCTTTCCTTTGTCCCTGCTTTTCTGATGAATATCCATCCTGAAATGTTTTTTATTTATTTATTAAATTAACATTCTCAGTTCTTTACAAATGTGTTTCCTGTAGCATTGCAATTTACACTCTGCATTTTTTAACATCATTAAATATTATCTCTTTCTGTCTATACCTGATAGACCATTCACATTCCAAAATAATATGAAAAGTGTCACAATTATGGTAATATATATATACATATATATATATATATATATATATATATACAGTGGCTTTTTTAATTGTCTGTTTCCAGCTTTTGTGATTGGCAAACCCACTAATATTTGACAGGTTAATCCTAAAAAAAAATAAAACACCCCCATAACCCTGTTAACTTAATACAAACACACATAGCTGTGCAAATCTTCAAATAATGAAGTTTAACCCTCCTAATAGGAACATTTGTCCCAAATAGACAGCTGCTAGCATAGATCTTAATTAACCTGAAGTTGAGATTATCCTTGCTAATATGCATGTTATTCATGTGTTTCTAATTACACTAATTGATGTCTACTCTTTTTTTATTTTTATTCCCCCCAGAAGTGAAAACAACTAGCATGATTTCAGAAAAAAAGAAAGATTTTTAGTGTTGAAGAAACTAGGCTTTTCTTGCCCTGTCTTCAGCTTTTCATCAGGTAAACATAAGAAAAAAAATGTCCTTTGTTACAGCCTGAAAGACAAGCTGAAACATGTATTGCTAAAGGAAAACGTTTTATTTTATTCAGTGCTCGCATATTTACTTGTTCCCATTTAAAATTTGTTATTAGATTAAGCTAAGGGTCTTAATCCAGACATTCACCTATACAAAAGAAAAAGAAAGCATATCAACATTACTTTACATATATTATGATCTGTGTGTTTTTGGGTGCATCCCCCACATCAAGAACTGAAGATTACAGCTGTTTAACTTAATTATGTTTTTGTTTAGTTTTTCTTCTCTTTTTGCACTGTACTGCCTACATTTCTCGATGCCAAAAAAGAAAGAAAGAGAAGAAAAAGGAAAATGGGCATCTGTTTACTTTAGTAACTTTTAACTGTATCACATACAAGAACAACTAAGAATGCTTTACTATAAAACATGCAATTTATATTGTGAAAATGTTCATAGAAATACTGTTAAGAACAGAAACCTTTTTTGTCTTCTTTCCCTTCCTCAGTGTCTTTCCAAACATTAATGACATAAAGTGAGGCAAATGCTTTTCAGTTCCCCACATTTAACAAAGTCAGCAAAAGTCCACTCTTTCCAATTTTTCTTATTCAGCCATGTTTCATAAATTAGATTGATGCTTTTTTAGTCTTACATTTATTAACTAATTTCCATCTTCCTGGCCTTCTTCCTGATTATCACCATTTCCCAACTCCAGATTTGTGTTCCTTTCCAATGTACTCCCGATTCTTTTGATCAACTCCTGTTTTTTTTTTTTTTCTGTTTCTCAAGAAATTTCCTTTTGAACATTGGAAAGAGTTTCACTGGCAAAGTCTCTCAGTGTGCTTTATTATCACAAGAATGAGCATCAGAGTCCCCTTCTGCTTGATGGCTAACTTTTTGTTGGACAAACTTTTGTATTTCCTCCTTAGACCATTCTACATAAAAAATGATGTTGATCTTCCAGGAAAATTCTTCTGAAGATAGCTGGATGCAGCAGCTTGAGTCTTACACCTGCTTCTCAACATTCTCTGATTACAGGAATAAAAGTGTTTCTCTTCTACCTGGTGTACAGTGAATAATAATTTTACATAAATGCTCTACTGTCTCTAACTTTTAATACTTTGTCTTTTTGCCACAATTTTGTCAGGATCTATTTGTCTCGTGGCAGGTTTGCATCTTTACTAATACAGGTTGTGTCTGTTTATTCCAGTGGTGGCTTGTGACTTCAAATCAAAGGGGGGATGCAGGAGACAGCTGAACAACTGAATGGGTGGGGCCAATGGGAAGTGGTGTGGCCAACTACAAAGGGGTGGATCTATGCTAAAAACTGCAAAAACTGGGACTTTAATTAAATACACTGCCCTGGGTACCACTGCCAAACCATCATTATGAAAGTCCAATCAAGGCAAAATGAATTGTAGAAGAAAAAAAATATTTAAATGCATTGGCTACATGACAGCTTACTTAATATCTAGATGGAAACAAAAAGTTTGCGAGGCATAAAAAAATAAATTACTTTTTAAATACATTACTGGAATGCCAGTCAAAATCAAGTATAAGAAAACAAACAGCACTCAACTCAAACCACTTCTCCTTGCACTGCAGTTCTAACTATAATTTATATTCACCTTTATAAAAGTACCAAGTAACATGCTAAAAGTAGCAATCTCTGTGATACCCCCACTTGTAAAAATGTTTCTTATCCAAAAAAGACCTGCTGCCTGACAACAATTATCTACTTGTTTCATAGGTAGGTACTAGGCTATTGCCCTTGGGGCCTATATAAGCCTAGCCAAAAATGTTCCCTGGCTTTTGCCACCCAAGAAAGTTATTTTCCTGTGCCACCATCTAGCAGAGCCACAGAAGTGATCCCCAGGGTGAATTTCCTATTTCCCATCCAATTGTCGAGGTTTTTCTTAAAGAGGGCTAATGAGGAGCTTTGCTTGACATGAATGGGTAGTCTGTTCCAGAGAAGGTTTAGGTCCCTGGAGCATGTGGCTTGGAGGGATTGGGGTTTCTTTAGGCGATTCTATTATGGCACCTATTTTGCAGTCATCTGTGAACTTTGTTAGCCAAAGACCTGCTGTACTAGCCTGGACTTCTGAGAAGTAGATGCCAAACAGGAGAGGACCCAGGACTGAGCCCTGTGGTACTCCACTTGTCACTGGTCTGAAGTTGGATTTGGAGTCGGCTACTTTCACTGTGTGGATTCTGTCAGTGAGCCAGTTGGCCACCCATCTTGCGACATAGGGATTTATATCTAGTTTAGTGAGTTTATCTATAATTCCAGAGTGGGGGATGGTATCAAAAGCCGTGGCAAGGTCAAGATAGGTTGTGTGCACCACCTTACCCTCGTTCATGGCTCCGGTGACTGCTTCAAAGAAGTCAATCAGGTTTAGGAGACATGACCTACCTTTTACAAACCCAAACTGAGTGGGGTCCAGAGTTTGGAAGTTACCTATGGCCTTGTTTATAAGCTCCAAGATGATACATTCCATGGCCTTGCAGACCAGGAAAACATGATCAAAGTAAAAAATGAACAGTAAACAAGAAACAAGTTTAAGGTAAATTACTTAAAGAATTACTGCACAGGTTATGGACCATACATGATAGATTGGCATTCTGTTTAGTTTAGGAGTAACGCCTGCAAAGATGACTGCAAGTCACCAACAAATTTAATGAGCTTCTGAAAATACTGTAATCCTGTCCTTTATTACAAATACTGTCATATGCATTTCAATACCTAAGGCTTATACGCTATCTAGTTATGTAAATATTCTCTGCATGGCAACAACAAAAAGGCTTTCAATGTTGGTAATTCTGTAACAGTATGCTTAGTAAAACTTACTTGTATCTTACAGTCTCAGACAAGCTTACCTGATGGCCATTAAAGAATTGCGACTTAAACAGAGCAACAGGCACTGCAACAACATACATTTTCTGAATAAGAAGAAGCATAAATCAACAGTATACAAATATGACATAAAACCAGAGCATTCTGCAAAAACCAAGGACAGATGAAAAGCCACTTGTGTCTACCTTGGATGATGGGATACTCTGCACACTTACACTGGAAACTCCTCCTTGCCTTGTTTGGACACATCCTGAGTCTCTACAGGGGGGAGTGGGGTGCAACAAGTATGTCACAATTTAAAATGTCTCTGGCTGACAGTGATGGCCCTGACACATTTGTCATACTTCTCAGCCTCAGAGCAAGAAATCTGGAAAAAGCCATAAACAGAAGTGGGACAAAGGCCCAAAAAAAGGAGAATTTTTAAATATCGCTCTTATAAACTTAGAAAGATAATAAAATAGTAGGTCTTGCATTGGTATGAATTTTCTGAAGGGTATGAAATCTGAAACTCAAATGTCTGTCATTATGTTCTAGTTTCAGTCTTTAATGATTTACCACTAATTTGCCAGAAAACCACAATTTTATGAAAAATGGACCAAAAATGTGATGCAAAAATATAAAATAGCTACACAATACAGCTGGTAACCTGTCAAAGAAGGGACACTTTTTTAATATTTATACTATTAACTTGAGCAGCTGACAAAATAAGAGAATCTACATGCATTTCTGAAATTAAAGGAAATCTATAATTCTGATCATTACAATTATTTATTAATTGTAAACCCTCCACGTTTTCTTCCAAATTTGCCATTTTGCGGAGGGATTATTAGGAGGAGAGCAACATTTTAAGCCAAAATCGGTAACAGTTGAGAGGTTTGTATATACCTAATTCTATAAAGTGATTTATTTGCACATACTTCTCATCCTCTTAATGCAGGAAATATGGACAAGGCCAAATATATTGGGGGAACATACAGACAGTACTAAAAATTGCTCTTGTATAAACTTAGACAGCTGACAGAACAGCAGGTCTTGCTTTAGCATGCATTTTTCTGAAGAGTATGAAGTCTGAAACTCAATGTCTGTCATTATTTAGTGACTTCATTCCTAATTGATTTGCCAGAAAACCACAAATTTTATGAGGAATAAACCAAAAATAAGCAAAAATCTATTCATTCTGCAGAAATCTGGACAGTTAAGAGGTATAGTTCAATTGGGGCTGTCTGAGTTTGCCATCCTTAACCCCTCATAAAGTCATGGTTGAATGGGGCCTCTCCCTGCAGCTATTCCAAAGTCCCATTACTTGGCTATTTCACCCCATTTACCATAAACACTGTAATGTGCATACTGCTTTACTTCTATGATGATTTAGATTTCATTTAAAAGTTTTATTTTACATTTTACAGCAGAAACACTAATAGACATCTGCTAAACAAAGCAATGCAGTCTCACAATGAAAATAGACTTAGCATTAGAACTTCTCTGCCCTTGAAACTCACATTAATTGAAACAGGATAGAAATCCACATTCAAAGAAAATACATCTGGCCAGTAGCAGATACAGATTAACTTTGGGCTGTTTTCAAATCATAGGCCCCTTGCACAGGAAACATATATGTGTTCTTTCATACACCTTCCTGATTGTATTAAATTATATTCCTTGTATAATACAGTTCAGCGGTTAGAGGGCACTTTAAATTTATTGTTTTGAACATTTTTCCAGTAAACAATGAAACAAAATGCATGCACCAATAATGACAAAACTGCCCAGTTCAGAACATTTCCATCATAAAAGTCTACTCAAACTTCTACAGTCCACTAATATCAGTAAATATGCACAATCTCTGATGAAGTAAAAGGCATCTAAATAATTCCACATTAAAAAGATCTGTAACTAATGAAGAGGTTGCTGCTAGCAAACAACTTTATATTTCATTGTTTCATCTACAAATAAAGTGACTGTTGTTGAGGAACAAATTGACTATATTACATTAAAAAAATGATAAGCTAGTAATATTGCAATAGGGAATGGATGGCAAACTGATAACAGGTTCAGCGTTACTAGGTATCTCTGCCAAAGAGGACATTCTCAGGACTGCAGCATCCACCCCCTTTAAAAGTACAACACAGTACAGTATCAGCAATGCATCTATATACTGTGGGAGTAGAACCCACAGCCTTCTGCATTAAAAGCAAGTGCACTACCTGTTGTGCTATTAACAGTACAAGCAGACTCAGCATAAGTAGCATTAAGCTTCTCTTTAAGCTCTCAACACCTTGTAAAATCCACTCAACACTTAACTGTATGTCTCAACTTTGAAGCATAAGAAATCTGGAAAAAGCCAAAATTTATTGGGGGGGGGGGACAAAAGCCCAAAAACTAGGGACACATTTTAAACATTGCTTGTATTATCTTGGAAAGTTGCTAGAATAAAATGCTGTTTTACCACCATGCATTTCACTGCCAAGGCCTGAACCTTGGACCCTGTACACTATAGTTAGAGCAAAATATCACTATGCCAAATCAGCTGTTTCTTGAAAGACAGGTAGACAAACTTAAATGGCTATCATTTAGTGAATTCAGTTCTCACTATAGCTCTCAATCTCTTAGCACAAAAAAACTGGACAAAGCCAATAATAGGGGAATACAGCTCCCAGACATATTCAGTAAATTTAATTGTCACCATAGCTCTCAAATCTTAGCACAAAAAAAACTGGACAAAGCCAATAATGGGAGAATACAGCCCCAAAAATAGGGGCACATTTCAAATAGTGATCTTATAAACAGAAAATTGCTATAATAAAAGGTTTTGTGTTACCATGTACATTCTGAAGAATATGAAGTCTGAAATTCAAATGCGTATCATTATTTAGTGAATTCAAAATACAGAAAACCACAAATTTCACAAGAACAAAAATACCACACACACACACACACACACACACACACACACACACACACACACACACACACACACACACACACTCTACCTGAGCCATTGCTGCAAAGTCCATTGCATTCCTGTAGTTAAAATCCATTCTCCTTCCTGCAGTACAATCCATTACTGCAAAGTCAGTAAAAAGCCCATGAGAGCAAAGTCCTTCCCCTTCCCATGAGAGAAGCTGCTGCTACCCTGCCTGCAGACGTTGCAGTCTGATCCCCTTCCAGTCTATGCGGTTGTAATTGCATAGACTTCTGGGATCTCTGCTCTTGAATGCTGTCTTCCTAATCCGGACTGCTGGTGAGACAGTCCAGATTCTGTGCACATGCTCCGGAGTGGTTCACCAGCAGTCCAGATATAGGGAAATGCCGCAAGTGTGCATCCATGAAGTTCCAAGACTCACATTTTCTTTCTTTTTACAGATTTTCTTTCTTTTTTTTTTTTCTGTTTTACACCTTGGGGTGGGGGGACTGCAGTCCTGCAGCCCAATAGCACAAGTTGCCCCTGGCTTATTCATAGCCAGATTTGGAGCATACACATATTGTGACCTTTCCATTAACAGTTCCTGCTGTGGAATACCAGTCTGGTTGCTTATTTGTGGCATCATAAAATTAATACAGTCTGTTCCTTCTAGTTTCTCTGCACAGCAGAAAATCGAATAGTTTCTCTACGTGGTCTGAACTCTAATTCTACCATTTTTTGAAACTTCTCTTTGTAAACAGTCTCATACTCAACCAACCTTTTCTTCATTTCTACCTCTGATTTTTCCAGTTTTATCAGCTCATCTGAATATCTATTTAAAACTTCTTCCATTTTTTTCAGCCTTTTATTTGACTTGATATACTCATTCACTCTTTAATTTATTTTAATCATCTCTGAGCACATTTGACTTATTTTTTTTCCTCTGGATTGCAGGAAGCCATGTCTTGCATAAAAGCTGGAGCTTGTACTGCTTTTTGTTGAACAGCTACAGGATTCTTCCCAGTTAGTGTTTTCTATTCACCTTTTCTAATTTATTTTTTTTTCAGGTTCTCTTAGTTTCTTCTTTGGAAGAATCCAGGCAGTGTATTTACTAGCCAGTAACTACATTAAATAAAAATAACAGTTCCTAGCCCTTGTGTTTGAGTTTCTTTTTCACACTGGGAGACTTGTAGTTAAGCTGTTGATCAGTGTGCAGCCATCTCGGAAAGTCCCTATTCTGGTAGAGTTTTTAGCTGAATCTAGAATACAGGCTGCTGTTAAAAAGGGACATTTAGTAGGGATTAGGGAATATAAAATATTGCCTAATAACTATAAGAATCAGAGGAGGCTAGAAAAGAATGATAAGAGAGACTGGAAAAGCAATTTACAAGAAACAATGGTAGGGTTAGGGGGTGGCCTAATGGTTAAGGTGTTTGCCTTACAAACACAAGGTATGGGGTTTGAGTCTCACAAGGGATAATTGGCTAGGCTTAAAATGACTCGCAAGGGCAGTTAGCTTAGTACTAACCTATGAACCTATGACATACATATGGCTCCCAAGTATGCAATAAAGTACAAAAGGTTTACGATTTTGCTTGGACATGTTTGCATAATTTTTCTTTATACCCAAGCAGATTTCAAAGAATTAGCAAACATTGGAGGTGTGATGGGGTAAGAAAGAGGCAACTGTTAATGCATGTTTTGGGAGTTTAATGAGTTGTCAAATTTTAAAAATTCCTTACAGAGTACTTTGTCAGAAATATAGGGTGAGCAAGTGGCTGTAACTAAGAAAATTATTCTTTTGAGATGGGACACAGGATCTGAATTGCCTAAACACAGGAAGATCTTGTTATGTTTAATTCTGTCGGCTGCCAAAAAAGAATTTCTAGAAAATTAAAATCAACATTTAATAGATGAATGAACTGTATTTGAAGTATTTAATATTGTAAAAGAGATAAAAGGACTGGAAGAAAGGTCTTTAGAAAGGGGAAGAAGCAATTTACGTAGAAATAAATAGAAATTGAGGGAAGAATACCTGCAGGATAATGTTAAGCAGGAGGCAAGAATTCAGCAGGTTATGCAGTGCTGGACAATGATAGTTACATAGTTACAAGGAAAGAAAAGATAATGTATATAAATAGAAAAAATGTTAATATGGTTTATTTTCTTTTCTGTTAATGCATGTTTGCTTATGTCATAACTGATATTTTATTAAAGGTGTTTAAAAAGTCAGACGAAAGAGAACCTAGTAGCATAAGTAATTGCTGTGCTTCAGAACATTAAAAGTTCTTAAGCTGCAAAAAAATAATGGTAACAGCAGCAAAAGGATGGCATTATGTTTGACTGATGTGTGTTACACTTGTTTATCTTTCCAGTGAGTAAACGTTGTTCTTGCTCTCCTGTGACCAGTGTACTTTGACAACAAACAAACCTTGAATAAGACAAGCTCTGTAGGTGTATTGCAACAGAGCCCAAAGCTACCCTTTTCATCTACATTAGTGGCTCTTTTTAAAGCTGCAACTTTAGAAAACTGACACCACTGGAAGCGATCACAGAGGTATGTTCAAGAAACTGTGTCAAAGCTAATGTTCAGATGGCTGTTCAACTGCTGAAAACTTGTGCCTAAAACTGTCATTAAGAAAATGTGACATTTAGAACAGGAGAATAATAATGTCAGGTAATCCAAGCCATCAGGTATGTATCTTATACCTATTAAAAATGAAGTATTGCTCCTGTTACTATGCTAGGAAAATATTCTAGATCTACAAACTAAAAGGAGGATTTCTGAATATTACATATGTATTGAAGAATAACAAAGGAATACTACTAGATTTGATGTAAACTTAGTACATCTGACCTTTCCGAGAGTAGGTCTGTTTGACCATCTGGAGAGCGTGTGTGGGGACATTAATGTAGTTATTTCTTTTTTTTATTTTTGGTTGGGGGAGGCAGCTCTCACTAATGTGCTGAGTCTTAATTTATAGATGTCCCTCAACACCACCTTTTAATAAGTACTGTGGGAATTTGAGGAGACAGAAACATTTTAGAATTCTAACCACATGGTATACTGCCTGAATTTTGTTTGAACACAGATGAATATTCATATTTTGCTGTTCTGCTTTATGCTTTGTTTAATAGCTATAGCCACATTCTGCAATGGGTACATCTACAAGCAGCTACATTATACTGTTTCTGAATAAAATTCCAACATTTGAAGCGGAAGAAGTTGGTTAAATCTCTGTTAGAATAAGCAGGTGAGGATACGTAGCTGAGTGAAATTCAAAAACTATAGTCAGTTGCCTGATAGAAATAGCCATGCAGACAGCTGTGTATTGCTGTATGATGGATACATGGGGGTAGAAGTTGTTGGGTGCTGTGATGCAATGAAGAGGTATCTACCTGTCACAATGTTAACACATGAATGAGCCTACATTAGCTGGGGTATTACATTAAGCTGTTCTTTAGTGGGTGAAGCAGAAAAATATCTTTGCATTTTGACATGGTTAACAGTCATAAGTCAGTGTGGAAGGAAGAAGACTGCTGACTATGGCTTCAGTCGTGTTCACAGTCTGAGCACATGTCCTATAGAAAGATAAGGTAATGTGGAAGGGAAGCTAACCTCTCAAAAATAAAATGATTTATGGCAGTATATTAACCTACTTGTGAGACCTTAAATGTAAAACTGACTGTAGAATTAGCCCCAAGCAGAAAATGAGACAAGTGGGCTGTTCTGCTGACAATGTATATTTTTGCACTTATGAATTTGTTAGGTTGTTTAAATTAATGATTCTAACGTTATTGTTAAAGTTCAGAGCTATTAATTAAGAAACCTGAGCTTTAAGTAGTATAAATATGATATACATATCTGATATGACAGAAACAAGAAAATAAAGAAAGATAATTTCCATGAGTAAAACAAATTTATAACTTCATCACATTTATAAACTAGAGGACAAACCAGTAAATCACAAAGCTCCATTATTACCTTAATTTAAAGTTGAATGTGTCATATTTGTAGGTAGCAATACAGCTTTATGTATTTGTCTCTTTATTCACTGATTTATTTACATTTTCTGATCAGGAGGGTCCAGCTAGAAAGATTCCATTTTCAGAGGAGTGCTCTAGAGAAAAATCCCCAGAGACTTAAACAACCATGTACTTACATGTAAACAACTGCAAGAAATGTTTTAGAAAATTATTATACAAATGTTGCTGAGAATGACCTGAGATGTACCTCCCTGGACTACACGAAAAAAGACATGGAAGAGCTCTCCGATCTTGTAGCCCAGGCAGGTATGACCCTAGCCCTGAGTAGCATCCTGCCATCGCCCAGAATGATACCGCATTACAAGGACAAAATGATTGACTTCAACAATTGGCTAAACTTCTGGTGTCATTTTAAGGGGATCCAGTATCTGTCTGCCTGGGATGACATGGTCGACAGACCACGATGCTTTGCCAGAGATGACCTGCATCTGTCACCCCTGGGATTCCGGATACTGGCTAAGACTCTTGCTGCTGCTATAGTGCCTTTTTTAGGCAAGGTTCAAATGACAAATTCACCACCGTAACAGGAACAGGCAAGCAAAAACTGATGGTAATGCTACTCAATGCTAGAAGTCTAAATCTCAAAATGCACTTCCTCAAGGCACTCCTTAAAATGGAGAACATCGATATCTGTGCAGTGAGTCAGACCTGGTTCAAGGCTCCAGAGAGCACCCCTGCATTACCAGGCTATAACTCATACCATGCTTTTCAGCCACCTAACCTGGACCTGAACACCAAAGGCAGAGGTGTGACCATATTCATTAAGGATATCCACACCTCCAGGCTAGTTGCACAGCATAATGCATCCGAAGTTATCCAAGTGCAACTAACTCTGGGCAAAACTGCAATCCAAATTGTAGCTTGCTACAGATCCCCCACCATGCCCCAGGATTCCCACTCCTCTTTTCTTGATATACTGGAAAATATTAGGGTTCAACCAAACACCCTAATAATGGGCGAGTTCAACTACCCCACCATTAACTGGGAAAACTACTCATGTACCAACTCCTTCACTCAACACTTTCTGGAATTCATAAATTCCAGTGCCCTGGATCAACTTATCCACACCCCCACCAGGGGCAACAATATCCTAGACCTAGTCATTACCAACATTAGTGACTGGTGTTCCACACCTGAAGTCAACTCCTCGCTGGTCAGATCTGACCATAAGCTAATCACCCTAGATATCCACATCCTGCCCCCCCCCCCATTAAGGAGATCACAGTAAAACATTTCTCCAAAGCCAACTTCATGCTTCTTAAGACAGAAGTGGTGAACTTCATGACACCCATGCAGAGAGACAATACAGTTACGACTGTTGACTCCTACACAGATGCACTCTATAAGCACTTACACAAGTGCATGGATCATGCTATCCGAAACAGAACCAATACGCTATACTCCAAAAAAAGGAAGCCAATCTGGTGGTCCCCTGCCATAAACAAACAGAAGGAAGAAACTGCTGCAAAAGAGAGTAAAATCCCATGAGTGGAGGAGTTCCCTGGTCAGCCTCAGTAAGAAGCTGAGATCCCTTATAAGATCCTCCAAAGCTAGCTATGAAAACAAAATCGCAACTGACTCTGGGGACAACCGCAAAGCATTCTAGACCTAAGTCAAGAATCCCAATGGCAACACCCAGATCTGCTCTGAGTTACAGCAAAATGGCATGAAAATTACAGAACCAAATGATATTGCCAATGTTCTGGCAGATTCAGTGATAACTTTACCCCCCCACCCCCACCCCCTAAAGGGCCCATATCTATACAGGAAGAATGCAGATTCCCTGTAATCACAACTATGCAGGTAAAAGCTGCACTCTCTAAAGCCAAAAACACAGCATCAATGGGACCAGACAACATCCCAGGCTGTGTTTTACATGAACTTCAGAACAAACTGGCTCCCTACCTAAGCACCATGTTCAATCATAGTCTCACATCAGGCTTTGTGCCTACTGAACTGCGCACAGCAGCAGTTATCCCCTCCACAAAGGGGGAGCCACCACTGATCCCGGGAACTATCACCCTATTAGCCTGACAAGCCTGGTCTGTAAGGCCATGGAATGTATCATCAGGGAACTCATAAACAAAGACATTGGTAACCTCCAACTCTGGACCCCACCCAGTTCGGGTTTGTGAAAGGCAGATCATGCCTCCTGAACCTGATTGACTTCTTTGAGGCAGTCACCAAAGCTGTAGATGAGGGTAAGGTGGTTCACACAGCCTATCTTGACCTTGCCAAGGCTTTCAATACCATCCCTCATTCTGGAATTATAGCTTAACTCACTAAACTAGGTATACATCTCTACGTCACAAGATGGGTTGCCAATTGCCTCACTGACAGAACCCACACTGTAAAAGTTGCAGACTCCAAATCTGACTTCAAACCAGTGACAAGTGGAGTACCACAGGGTTCAGTCCTGGGACCTCTCCTGTTTGGTATCTACTTCTCTGAAGTACAGGCTAACACAGAAGACCTTTGGCTAACGAAGTTCACAGATGACTGCAAACTAGGAGCCATAGCTGAGTCCCCAAATAATGTGGACATCCTACAGAAGGGCCTCACTGAGACAGATGCCCCAGAGCCATGGCCTCAAGCTCAATGCCAAAAAGTGCATTGTCATCCCCTTTGGTAAAAACTCTGTACCCATGAACTACCACACAGGTGGCAGTCTACTTAACGCCAAATGTGTGATAA